>NW_028168528.1:0-92428 GCF_964237585.1 Gallinula chloropus | reverse complement strand
CTGTTGCTGGATATTGGGCATGTTGGGCGGAGAGTGCTTCTCGGGCCGCGAACTGCAACCTTACTGGTATCTCCCAGGTTCTCAGCCTAAAGAAAGCCCCCAGACCCAAATTGAGAGGGGCTGCTTGTTCAGGCCAGCTAGGTCTTTGGGTCCTGGCTCCTTCGGTTTGGGAGCTGTTGCTGCAGTTGGGCATGTGGGCCGGAGAGTGCTTCTCGGGCCGCGAACTGCAACCTTGAAGGAATCTCCCAGGTTCCCGGCCCAACAAAAGCCCCCAGACCCAAATGGAGAGGGGCTGCTTGGGGGCCCCCTGGGGGCCCTTCAGGCCAGCTAGGTCTTTGGGTCCTGGCTCCTTCGGTTTGGGAGCTGTTGCTGCAGTTGGGCATGTTGGCCGGAGAGTGCTTCTCGGGCCGCGAACTGCAACCTTGCAGGATTCTCCCAGGTTCCCGGCCCAACGAAAGCCCCCAGACCCAAATTGAGAGGGGCTGCTTGGGGGCCCCCTGGGGGCCCTTCAGGCCAGCTAGGTCTTTGGGTCCTGGCTCCTTCGGTTTGGGAGCTGTTGCTGCAGTTGGGCATGTTGGCCGGAGAGTGCTTCTCGGGCCGCGAACTGCAACCTTGCAGGATTCTCCCAGGTTTCCGGCAAAACGAAAGCCCCCAGACCCAAATTGAGAGGGGCTGCTTGGGGGCCCCCTGGGGGCCCTTCAGGCCAGCTAGGTCTTTGGGTCCTGGCTCCTTCGGTTTGGGAGCTGTTGCTGCAGTTGAGCATGTTGGCCGGAGAGTGCTTCTCGGGCCGCGAACTGTAACCTTGCAGGTACCTCTCAGGTATCCCGGCCCAACGAAAGCCCCCAGACCCAAATTGAGAGGGGCTGCTTGGGGGCCCCCTGGGGGCCCTTCAGGCCAGCTAGGTCTTTGGGTCCTGGCTCCTTCGGTTTGGGAGCTGTTGCTGCAGTTGAGCATGTTGGGCGGAGAGTGCTTCTCGGGCCGCGAACTGCAACCTTGCAGGTACCTCTCAGGTATCCATGCCCAACGAAAGCCCCCAGACCCAAATTGAGAGGGGCTGCTTGGGGGCCCCCTGGGGGCCCTTCAGGCCAGCTAGTTCTTTGGGGTCCTGGCTCCTTCGCTTTGGGAGCTGTTGCTGCAGTTGGGCATGTTGGCCGGAGAGTGCTTCTCGGGCCGCGAACTGCAACCTTGCAGGATTCTCCCAGGTTCCCGGCCCAACGAAAGCCCCCAGACCCAAATGGAGAGGGGCTGCTTGGGGGCCCCCTGGGGGCCCTTCAGGCCAGCTAGGTCTTTGGGTCCTGGCTCCTTCGCTTTGGGAGCTGTTGCTGCAGTTGGGCATGTTGGGCGGAGAGTGCTTCTCGGGCCGCGAACTGCAACCTTGAAGGAATCTCCCAGGTTCCCGGCCCAACGAAAGCCCCCAGACCCAAATGGAGAGGGGCTGCTTGGGGGCCCCCTGGGGGCCCTTCAGGCCAGCTAGGTCTTTGGGTCCTGGCTCCTTCGGTTTGGGAGCTGTTGCTGCAGTTGGGCATGTTGGCCGGAGAGTGCTTCTCGGGCCGCGAACTGCAACCTTGCAGGTACCTCCCAGGTTCCCGGCCCAACGAAAGCCCCCAGACCCAAATGGAGAGGGGCTGCTTGGGGGCCCCCTGGGGGCCCTTCAGGCCAGCTAGGTCTTTGTGTCCTGGCTCCTTCGCTTTGGGAGCTGTTGCTGCAGTTGGGCATGTTGGCCGGAGAGTGCTTCTCGGGCCGCGAACTGTAACTTGCAGGTACCTCTCAGGTATACATGCCCAACGAAAACCCCCAGACCCAAATGGAGAGGGGCTGCTTGGTGGCCCCCTGGGGGCCCTTCAGGCCAGCTAGGTCTTTGGGTCCTGGCTCCTTCGCTTTGGGAGCTGTTGCTGGATATTGGGCATGTTGGGCGGAGAGTGCTTCTCGGGCCGCGAACTGCAACCTTACTGGTATCTCCCAGGTTCTCAGCCTAAAGAAAGCCCCCAGACCCAAATGGAGAGGGGCTGCTTGGGGCCCCCCTGGGGGCCCTTCAGGCCAGCTAGGTCTTTGTGTCCTGGCTCATTCGGTTTGGGAGCTGTTGCTGCAGTTGAGCATGTTGGCCGGAGAGTGCTTCTCGGGCCTCGAACTGCAACCTTGCAGGTACCTCCCAGGTTCCCGGCCCAACGAAAGCCCCCAGACCCAAATTGAGAGGGGCTGCTTGGGGGCCCCCTGGGGGCCCTTCAGGCCAGCTAGGTCTTTGGGTCCTGGCTCCTTCGGTTTGGGAGCTGTTGCTGCAGTTGGGCATGTTGGCCGGAGAGTGCTTCTCGGGCCGCGAACTGCAACCTTGATGGAATCTCCCAGGTTCCATGCCCAACGAAAGCCCCCAGACCCAAATGGAGAGGGGCTGCTTGGGGGCCCCCTGGGGGCCCTTCAGGCCAGCTAGGTCTTTGGGTCCTGGCTCCTTCGGTTTGGGAGCTGTTGCTGCAGTTGGGCATGTTGGCCGGAGAGTGCTTCTCGGGCCGCGAACTGTAACTTGCAGGTACCTCTCAGGTATACATGCCCAACGAAAGCCCCCAGACCCAAATTGAGAGGGGCTGCTTGGTGGCCTTCTGGGGGCCCTTCAGGCCAGCTAGGTCTTTGGGTCCTGGCTCCTTCGCTTTGGGAGCTGTTGCTGGATATTGGGCATGTTGGGCGGAGAGTGCTTCTCGGGCCGCGAACTGCAACCTTACTGGTATCTCCCAGGTTCTCAGCCTAAAGAAAGCCCCCAGACCCAAATGGAGAGGGGCTGCTTGGGGCCCCCCTGGGGGCCCTTCAGGCCAGCTAGGTCTTTGTGTCCTGGCTCATTCGGTTTGGGAGCTGTTGTTGACGTTGGGCATGTTGGCCGGAGAGTGCTTCTCGGGCCTCGAACTGCAACCTTGCAGGATTCTCCCAGGTTCCCGGCCCAACGAAAGCCCCCAGACCCAAATTGAGAGGGGCTGCTTGGGGGCCCCCTGGGGGCCCTTCAGGCCAGCTAGGTCTTTGGGTCCTGGCTCCTTCGGTTTGGGAGCTGTTGCTGCAGTTGGGCATGTTGGCCGGAGAGTGCTTCTCGGGCCGCGAACTGCAACCTTGCAGGTACCTCCCAGGTTCCCGGCCCAACGAAAGCCCCCAGACCCAAATGGAGAGGGGCTGCTTGGGGGCCCCCTGGGGGCCCTTCAGGCCAGCTAGGTCTTTGGGTCCTGGCTCCTTCGGTTTGGGAGCTGTTGCTGCAGTTGGGCATGTTGGCCGGAGAGTGCTTCTCGGGCCGCGAACTGCAACCTTGATGGAATCTCCCAGGTTCCATGCCCAACGAAAGCCCCCAGACCCAAATTGAGAGGGGCTGCTTGGGGGCCCCCTGGGGGCCCTTCAGGCCAGCTAGGTCTTTGTGTCCTGGCTCCTTCGCTTTGGGAGCTGTTGCTGCAGTTGGGCATGTTGGGCGGAGAGTGCTTCTCGGGCCGCGAACTGTAACTTGCAGGTACCTCTCAGGTATACATGCCCAACGAAAGCCCCCAGACCCAAATTGAGAGGGGCTGCTTGGTGGCCTTCTGGGGGCCCTTCAGGCCAGCTAGGTCTTTGGGTCCTGGCTCCTTCGCTTTGGGAGCTGTTGCTGGATATTGGGCATGTTGGGCGGAGAGTGCTTCTCGGGCCGCGAACTGCAACCTTACTGGTATCTCCCAGGTTCTCAGCCTAAAGAAAGCCCCCAGACCCAAATTGAGAGGGGCTGCTTGTTCAGGCCAGCTAGGTCTTTGGGTCCTGGCTCCTTCGGTTTGGGAGCTGTTGCTGCAGTTGGGCATGTGGGCCGGAGAGTGCTTCTCGGGCCGCGAACTGCAACCTTGAAGGAATCCCCAGGTTCCCGGCCCAACAAAAGCCCCCAGACCCAAATGGAGAGGGGCTGCTTGGGGGCCCCCTGGGGGCCCTTCAGGCCAGCTAGGTCTTTGGGTCCTGGCTCCTTCGGTTTGGGAGCTGTTGCTGCAGTTGGGCATGTTGGCCGGAGAGTGCTTCTCGGGCCGCGAACTGCAACCTTGCAGGATTCTCCCAGGTTCCCGGCCCAACGAAAGCCCCCAGACCCAAATTGAGAGGGGCTGCTTGGGGGCCCCCTGGGGGCCCTTCAGGCCAGCTAGGTCTTTGGGTCCTGGCTCCTTCGGTTTGGGAGCTGTTGCTGCAGTTGGGCATGTTGGCCGGAGAGTGCTTCTCGGGCCGCGAACTGCAACCTTGCAGGATTCTCCCAGGTTTCCGGCAAAACGAAAGCCCCCAGACCCAAATTGAGAGGGGCTGCTTGGGGGCCCCCTGGGGGCCCTTCAGGCCAGCTAGGTCTTTGGGTCCTGGCTCCTTCGGTTTGGGAGCTGTTGCTGCAGTTGAGCATGTTGGCCGGAGAGTGCTTCTCGGGCCGCGAACTGTAACCTTGCAGGTACCTCTCAGGTATCCCGGCCCAACGAAAGCCCCCAGACCCAAATTGAGAGGGGCTGCTTGGGGGCCCCCTGGGGGCCCTTCAGGCCAGCTAGGTCTTTGGGTCCTGGCTCCTTCGGTTTGGGAGCTGTTGCTGCAGTTGAGCATGTTGGGCGGAGAGTGCTTCTCGGGCCGCGAACTGCAACCTTGCAGGTACCTCTCAGGTATCCATGCCCAACGAAAGCCCCCAGACCCAAATTGAGAGGGGCTGCTTGGGGGCCCCCTGGGGGCCCTTCAGGCCAGCTAGTTCTTTGGGTCCTGGCTCCTTCGCTTTGGGAGCTGTTGCTGCAGTTGGGCATGTTGGCCGGAGAGTGCTTCTCGGGCCGCGAAATGCAACCTTGCAGGATTCTCCCAGGTTCCCGGCCCAACGAAAGCCCCCAGACCCAAATGGAGAGGGGCTGCTTGGGGGCCCCCTGGGGGCCCTTCAGGCCAGCTAGGTCTTTGGGTCCTGGCTCCTTCGCTTTGGGAGCTGTTGCTGCAGTTGGGCATGTTGGGCGGAGAGTGCTTCTCGGGCCGCGAACTGCAACCTTGAAGGAATCTCCCAGGTTCCCGGCCCAACGAAAGCCCCCAGACCCAAATGGAGAGGGGCTGCTTGGGGGCCCCCTGGGGGCCCTTCAGGCCAGCTAGGTCTTTGGGTCCTGGCTCCTTCGGTTTGGGAGCTGTTGCTGCAGTTGGGCATGTTGGCCGGAGAGTGCTTCTCGGGCCGCGAACTGCAACCTTGCAGGTACCTCCCAGGTTCCCGGCCCAACGAAAGCCCCCAGACCCAAATGGAGAGGGGCTGCTTGGGGGCCCCCTGGGGGCCCTTCAGGCCAGCTAGGTCTTTGTGTCCTGGCTCCTTCGCTTTGGGAGCTGTTGCTGCAGTTGGGCATGTTGGCCGGAGAGTGCTTCTCGGGCCGCGAACTGTAACTTGCAGGTACCTCTCAGGTATACATGCCCAACGAAAACCCCCAGACCCAAATGGAGAGGGGCTGCTTGGTGGCCCCCTGGGGGCCCTTCAGGCCAGCTAGGTCTTTGGGTCCTGGCTCCTTCGCTTTGGGAGCTGTTGCTGGATATTGGGCATGTTGGGCGGAGAGTGCTTCTCGGGCCGCGAACTGCAACCTTACTGGTATCTCCCAGGTTCTCAGCCTAAAGAAAGCCCCCAGACCCAAATGGAGAGGGGCTGCTTGGGGCCCCCCTGGGGGCCCTTCAGGCCAGCTAGGTCTTTGTGTCCTGGCTCATTCGGTTTGGGAGCTGTTGCTGCAGTTGAGCATGTTGGCCGGAGAGTGCTTCTCGGGCCTCGAACTGCAACCTTGCAGGATTCTCCCAGGTTCCCGGCCCAACGAAAGCCCCCAGACCCAAATTGAGAGGGGCTGCTTGGGGGCCCCCTGGGGGCCCTTCAGGCCAGCTAGGTCTTTGGGTCCTGGCTCCTTCGCTTTGGGAGCTGTTGCTGCAGTTGGGCATGTTGGCCGGAGAGTGCTTCTCGGGCCGCGAACTGCAAACTTGCAGGTACCTCCCAGGTTCCCGGCCCAACGAAAGCCCCCAGACCCAAATTGAGAGGGGCTGCTTGGGGGCCCCCTGGGGGCCCTTCAGGCCAGCTAGGTCTTTGGGTCCTGGCTCCTTCGGTTTGGGAGCTGTTGCTGCAGTTGGGCATGTTGGCCGGAGAGTGCTTCTCGGGCCGCGAACTGCAACCTTGATGGAATCTCCCAGGTTCCATGCCCAACGAAAGCCCCCAGACCCAAATGGAGAGGGGCTGCTTGGGGGCCCCCTGGGGGCCCTTCAGGCCAGCTAGGTCTTTGGGTCCTGGCTCCTTCGGTTTGGGAGCTGTTGCTGCAGTTGGGCATGTTGGCCGGAGAGTGCTTCTCGGGCCGCGAACTGCAACCTTGCTGGTATCTCCCAGGTTCTCAGCCTAAAGAAAGCCCCCAGACCCAAATGGAGAGGGGCTGCTTGGGGGCCCCCTGGGGGCCCTTCAGGCCAGCTAGGTCTTTGGGTCCTGGCTCCTTCGGTTTGGGAGCTGTTGCTGCAGTTGGGCATGTTGGCCGGAGAGTGCTTCTCGGGCCGCGAACTGCAACCTTGCAGGAATCTCACAGGTTCCCGGCCCAACGAAAGCCCCCAGACCCAAATTGAGAGGGGCTGCTTGGGGGCCCCCTGGGGGCCCTTCAGGCCAGCTAGGTCTTTGGGTCCTGGCTCCTTCGGTTTGGGAGCTGTTGCTGCAGTTGGGCATGTTGGCCGGAGAGTGCTTCTCGGGCCGCGAACTGCAACCTTGCTGGTATCTCCCAGGTTCTCAGCCTAAAGAAAGCCCCCAGACCCAAATGGAGAGGGGCTGCTTGGGGGCCCCCTGGGGGCCCTTCAGGCCAGCTAGGTCTTTGGGTCCTGGCTCCTTCGGTTTGGGAGCTGTTGCTGCAGTTGGGCATGTTGGCCGGAGAGTGCTTCTCGGGCCGCGAACTGCAACCTTGCAGGAATCTCACAGGTTCCCGGCCCAACGAAAGCCCCCAGACCCAAATTGAGAGGGGCTGCTTGGGGGCCCCCTGGGGGCCCTTCAGGCCAGCTAGGTCTTTGTGTCCTGGCTCCTTCGGTTTGGGAGCTGTTGCTGCAGTTGGGCATGTTGGCCGGAGAGTGCTTCTCGGGCCGCGAACTGCAACCTTGCATGAATCTCCCAGGTTCCCGGCCCAACGAAAGCCCCCAGACCCAAATTGAGAGGGGCTGCTTGGGGGCCCCCTGGGGGCCCTTCAGGCCAGCTAGGTCTTTGTATCCTGGCTCATTCGGTTTGGGAGCTGTTGCTGCAGTTGGGCATGTTGGCCGGAGAGTGCTTCTCGGGCCTCGAACTGCAACCTTGCAGGAATCTCCTAGTTTCCATGCCCAACAAAAGCCCCCAGACCCAAATGGAGAGGGGCTGCTTGGGGGCCCCCTGGGGGCCCTTCAGGCCAGCTAGGTCTTTGTGTCCTGGCTCCTTCGCTTTGGGAGCTGTTGCTGCAGTTGGGCATGTTGGCCGGAGAGTGCTTCTCGGGCCGCGAACTGCAACCTTGCAGGAACCTCTCAGGTATCCATGCCCAACGAAAGCCCCCAGACCCAAATGGAGAGGGGCTGCTTGGGGGCCCCCTGGGGGCCCTTCAGGCCAGCTAGGTCTTTGTGTCCTGGCTCCTTCGGTTTGGGAGCTGTTGCTGCAGTTGGGCATGTTGGCCGGAGAGTGCTTCTCGGGCCGCGAACTGCAACCTTGAAGGATTCTCCAAGGTTCCCGGCCCAACGAAAGCACCCAGACCCAAATGGAGAGGGGCTGCTTGGGGACCCCCTGGGGGCCCTTCAGGCCAGCTAGGTCTTTGGGTCCTGGCTCCTTCGGTTTGGGAGCTGTTGCTGCAGTTGGGCATGTTGGCCGGAGAGTGCTTCTCGGGCCGCGAACTGCAACCTTGCAGGATTCTCCCACGTTCCCAGCCCAACGAAAGCCCCCAGACCCAAATTGAGAGGGGCTGCTTGGGGGCCCCCTGGGGGCCCTTCAGGCCAGCTAGGTCTTTGGGTCTTGGCTCCTTCGGTTTGGGAGCTGTTGCTGCAGTTGGGCATGTTGGCCAGAGAGTGCTTCTCCGGCCGCGAACTGCAACCTTGCAGGATTCTCCCAGGTTCCCGGACCAACGAAAGCCCCCAGACCCAAATGGAGAGGGGCTGCTTGGGGCCCCCCTGGGGGCCCTTCAGGCCAGCTAGGTCTTTGAGTCCTGGCTCCTTCGGTTTGGGAGCTGTTGCTGCAGTTGGGCATGTTGGCCGGAGAGTGCTTCTCGGGCCGCGAACTGCAACCTTGCAGGAATCTCCCAGGTTCCCGGCCCAACGAAAGCCCCCAGACCCAAATTGAGAGGGGCTGCTTGGGGGCCCCCTGGGGGCCCTTCAGGCCAGCTAGGTCTTTGTGTCCTGGCTCCTTCGGTTTGGGAGCTGTTGCTGCAGTTGGGCATGTTGGCCGGAGAGTGCTTCTCGGGCCGCGAACTGCAACCTTGCATGAATCTCCCAGGTTCCCGGCCCAACGAAAGCCCCCAGACCCAAATTGAGAGGGGCTGCTTGTGGGCCCCCTGGGGGCCCTTCAGGCCAGCTAGCTCTTTGTATCCTGGCTCCTTCGCTTTGGGAGCTGTTGCTGCAGTTGGGCATGTTGGCCGGAGAGTGCTTCTCGGGCCGCGAACTGCAACCTTGCAGGAATCTCCCAGGTTCCCGGCCCAACGAAAGCCCCCAGACCCAAATTGAGAGGGGCTGCTTGGGGGCCCCCTGGGGGCCCTTCAGGCCAGCTAGGTCTTTGGGTCCTGGCTCCTTCGCTTTGGGAGCTGTTGCTGCAGTTGGGCATGTTGGCCGGAGAGTGCTTCTCGGGCCGCGAACTGCAACCTTGAAGGTACCTCCCAGGTTCCCGGCCCAACGAAAGCCCCCAGACCCAAATGGAGAGGGGCTGCTTGGGGGCCCCCTGGGGGCCCTTCAGGCCAGCTAGGTCTTTGTGTCCTGGCTCCTTCGGTTTGGGAGCTGTTGCTGCAGTTGGGCATGTTGGGCGGAGAGTGCTTCTCGGGCCGCGAACTGTAACTTGCAGGTACCTCTCAGGTATACATGCCCAACGAAAGCCCCCAGACCCAAATTGAGAGGGGCTGCTTGGTGGCCTTCTGGGGGCCCTTCAGGCCAGCTAGGTCTTTGGGTCCTGGCTCCTTCGCTTTGGGAGCTGTTGCTGGATATTGGGCATGTTGGGCGGAGAGTGCTTCTCGGGCCGCGAACTGCAACCTTACTGGTATCTCCCAGGTTCTCAGCCTAAAGAAAGCCCCCAGACCCAAATGGAGAGGGGCTGCTTGGGGCCCCCCTGGGGGCCCTTCAGGCCAGCTAGGTCTTTGTGTCCTGGCTCATTCGGTTTGGGAGCTGTTGTTGACGTTGGGCATGTTGGCCGGAGAGTGCTTCTCGGGCCTCGAACTGCAACCTTGCAGGATTCTCCCAGGTTCCCGGCCCAACGAAAGCCCCCAGACCCAAATTGAGAGGGGCTGCTTGGGGGCCCCCTGGGGGCCCTTCAGGCCAGCTAGGTCTTTGGGTCCTGGCTCCTTCGGTTTGGGAGCTGTTGCTGCAGTTGGGCATGTTGGCCGGAGAGTGCTTCTCGGGCCGCGAACTGCAACCTTGCAGGTACCTCCCAGGTTCCCGGCCCAACGAAAGCCCCCAGACCCAAATTGAGAGGGGCTGCTTGGGGGCCCCCTGGGGGCCCTTCAGGCCAGCTAGGTCTTTGGGTCCTGGCTCCTTCGGTTTGGGAGCTGTTGCTGCAGTTGGGCATGTTGGCCGGAGAGTGCTTCTCGGGCCGCGAACTGCAACCTTGATGGAATCTCCCAGGTTCCATGCCCAACGAAAGCCCCCAGACCCAAATTGAGAGGGGCTGCTTGGGGGCCCCCTGGGGGCCCTTCAGGCCAGCTAGGTCTTTGGGTCCTGGCTCCTTCGGTTTGGGAGCTGTTGCTGCAGTTGGGCATGTTGGCCGGAGAGTGCTTCTCGGGCCGCGAACTGCAACCTTGCTGGTATCTCCCAGGTTCTCAGCCTAAAGAAAGCCCCCAGACCCAAATGGAGAGGGGCTGCTTGGGGGCCCCCTGGGGGCCCTTCAGGCCAGCTAGGTCTTTGGGTCCTGGCTCCTTCGGTTTGGGAGCTGTTGCTGCAGTTGGGCATGTTGGCCGGAGAGTGCTTCTCGGGCCGCGAACTGCAACCTTGCAGGATTCTCCCACGTTCCCAGCCCAACGAAAGCCCCCAGACCCAAATTGAGAGGGGCTGCTTGGGGGCCCCCTGGGGGCCCTTCAGGCCAGCTAGGTCTTTGGGTCCTGGCTCCTTCGGTTTGGGAGCTGTTGCTGCAGTTGGGCATGTTGGCCAGAGAGTGCTTCTCGGGCCGCGAACTGCAACCTTGCAGGATTCTCCCAGGTTCCCGGCCCAACGAAAGCCCCCAGACCCAAATGGAGAGGGGCTGCTTGGGGCCCCCCTGGGGGCCCTTCAGGCCAGCTAGGTCTTTGGGTCCTGGCTCCTTCGGTTTGGGAGCTGTTGCTGCAGTTGGGCATGTTGGCCGGAGAGTGCTTCTCGGGCCGCGAACTGCAACCTTGCAGGAATCTCCCAGGTTCCCGGCCCAACGAAAGCCCCCAGACCCAAATTGAGAGGGGCTGCTTGGGGGCCCCCTGGGGGCCCTTCAGGCCAGCTAGGTCTTTGTGTCCTGGCTCCTTCGGTTTGGGAGCTGTTGCTGCAGTTGGGCATGTTGGCCGGAGAGTGCTTCTCGGGCCGCGAACTGCAACCTTGCATGAATCTCCCAGGTTCCCGGCCCAACGAAAGCCCCCAGACCCAAATTGAGAGGGGCTGCTTGTGGGCCCCCTGGGGGCCCTTCAGGCCAGCTAGCTCTTTGTATCCTGGCTCCTTCGCTTTGGGAGCTGTTGCTGCAGTTGGGCATGTTGGCCGAAGAGTGCTTCTCGGGCCGCGAACTGCAACCTTGCAGGAATCTCCCAGGTTCCCGGCCCAACGAAAGCCCCCAGACCCAAATTGAGAGGGGCTGCTTGGGGGCCCCCTGGGGGCCCTTCAGGCCAGCTAGGTCTTTGTGTCCTGGCTCCTTCGGTTTGGGAGCTGTTGCTGCAGTTGGGCATGTTGGCCGGAGAGTGCTTCTCGGGCCGCGAACTGCAACCTTGCAGGTACCTCCCAGGTTCCCGGCCCAACTAAAGCCCCCAGACCCAAATGGAGAGGAGCTCCTTGGGGGCCCCATGGGGGCCCTTCAGGCCAGCTAGGTCTTTGGGTCCTGGCTCCTTCGCTTTGGGAGCTGTTGCTGCAGTTGGGCATGTTGGCCGGAGAGTGCTTCTCGGGCCGCGAACTGCAACTTTGAAGGAATCTCCCAGGTTCCCGGCCCAACGAAAGCCCCCAGACCCAAATGGAGAGGGGCTGCTTGGGGGCCCCCTGGGGGCCCTTCAGGCCAGCTAGGTCTTTGTGTCCTGGCTCATTCGGTTTGGGAGCTGTTGCTGCAGTTGGGCATGTTGGCCGGAGAGTGCTTCTCGGGCCTCGAACTGCAACCTTGCAGGAATCTCCCAGGTTCCCGGCCCAACAAAAGCCCCCAGACCCAAATGGAGAGGGGCTGCTTGGGGGCCCCCTGGGGGCCCTTCAGGCCAGCTAGGTCTTTGGGTCCTGGCTCATTCGGTTTGGGAGCTGTTGCTGCAGTTGGGCATGTTGGCCGGAGAGTGCTTCTCCGGCCGAGAACTGCAACCTTGCTGGTACCTCCCAGGTTCCCGGCCCAACTAAAGCCCCCAGACCCAAATGGAGAGGAGCTCCTTGGGGGCCCCATGGGGGCCCTTCAGGCCAGCTAGGTCTTTGGGTCCTGGCTCCTTCGGTTTGGGAGCTGTTGCTGCACTTGGGCATGTTGGCCGGAGAGTGCTTCTCGGGCCGCGAACTGCAACCTTGCAGGATTCTCCCAGGTTCCCGGCCCAACGAAAGCCCCCAGACCCAAATTGAGAGGGGCTGCTTGGGGGCCCCCTGGGGGCCCTTCAGGCCAGCTAGGTCTTTGGGTCCTGGCTCCTTCGGTTTGGGAGCTGTTGCTGCAGTTGGGCATGTTGGCCGGAGAGTGCTTCTCGGGCCGCGAACTGCAACCTTGCAGGATTCTCCCAGGTTTCCGGCCCAACGAAAGCCCCCAGACCCAAATTGAGAGGGGCTGCTTGGGGGCCCCCTGGGGGCCCTTCAGGCCAGCTAGGTCTTTGTGTCCTGGCTCCTTCGGTTTGGGAGCTGTTGCTGCAGTTGGGCATGTTGGCCGGAGAGTGCTTCTCGGGCCGCGAACTGCAACCTTGAAGGAATCTCCCAGGTTCCCGGCCCAACGAAAACCCCCAGACCCAAATGGAGAGGGGCTGCTTGGGGGCCCCCTGGGGGCCCTTCAGGCCAGCTAGGTCTTTGGGTCCTGGCTCCTTCGGTTTGGGAGCTGTTGCTGCAGTTGAGCATGTTGGCCGGAGAGTGCTTCTCGGGCCGCGAACTGTAACCTTGCAGGTACCTCTCAGGTATCCATGCCCAACGAAAGCCCCCAGACCCAAATTGAGAGGGGCTGCTTGGTGGCCCCCTGGGGGCCCTTCAGGCCAGCTAGGTCTTTGGGTCCTGGCTCCTTCGGTTTGGGAGCTGTTGCTGCAGTTGAGCATGTTGGCCGGAGAGTGCTTCTCGGGCCGCAAACTGCAACCTTGCAGGTACCTCTCAGGTATACATGCCCAACGAAAGCCCCCAGACCCAAATGGAGAGGGGCTGCTTGGTGGCCCCCTGGGGGCCCTTCAGGCCAGCTAGGTCTTTGGGTCCTGGCTCCTTCGCTTTGGGAGCTGTTGCTGCAGTTGGGCATGTTGGCCGGAGAGTGCTTCTCGGGCCGCGAACTGCAACCTTGCAGGTACCTCCCAGGTTCCCGGCCCAACGAAAGCCCCCAGACCCAAATGGAGAGGGGCTGCTTGGGGGACCCCTGGGGGCCCTTCAGGCCAGCTAGGTCTTTGGGTCCTGGCTCCTTCGGTTTGGGAGCTGTTGCTGCAGTTGGGCATGTTGGGCGGAGAGTGCTTCTCGGGCCGCGAACTGCAACCTTGCAGGAATCTCCCAGGTTCCCGGCCCAACGAAAGCCCCCAGACCCAAATGGAGAGGGGCTGCTTGGGGGCCCCCTGGGGGCCCTTCAGGCCAGCTAGCTCTTTGGGTCCTGGCTCCTTCGGTTTGGGAGCTGTTGCTGCAGTTGGGCATGTTGGCCGGAGAGTGCTTCTCGGGCCGCGAACTGCAACCTTGCAGGATTCTCCCAGGTTCCCGGCCCAACGAAAGCCCCCAGACCCAAATTGAGAGGGGCTGCTTGGGGGCCCCCTGGGGGCCCTTCAGGCCAGCTAGGTCTTTGGGTCCTGGCTCCTTCGGTTTGGGAGCTGTTGCTGCAGTTGAGCATGTTGGCCAGAGAGTGCTTCTCGGGCCGCGAACTGTAACCTTGCAGGTACCTCTCAGGTATCCATGCCCAACGAAAGCCCCCAGACCCAAATTGAGAGGGGCTGCTTGGGGGCCCCCTGGGGGCCCTTCAGGCCAGCTAGGTCTTTGGGTCCTGGCTCCTTCGGTTTGGGAGCTGTTGCTGCAGTTGGGCATGTTGGCCGGAGAGTGCTTCTCGGGCCGCGAACTGCAACCTTGCAGGTACCTCCCAGGTTCCCGGCCCAACGAAAGCCCCCAGACCCAAATGGAGAGGGGCTGCTTGGGGGCCCCCTGGGGGCCCTTCAGGCCAGCTAGGTCTTTGTGTCCTGGCTCCTTCGGTTTGGGAGCTGTTGCTGCAGTTGGGCATGTTGGCCGGAGAGTGCTTCTCGGGCCGCGAACTGCAACCTTGCAGGATTCTCCCAGGTTCCCGGCACAACGAAAGCCCCCAGACCCAAATGGAGAGGGGCTGCTTGGGGGCCCCCTGGGGGCCCTTCAGGCCAGCTAGCTCTTTGTGTCCTGGCTCCTTCGCTTTGGGAGCTGTTGCTGCAGTTGGGCATGTTGGCCGGAGAGTGCTTCTCGGGCCGCGAACTGTAACCTTGCAGGTACCTCCCAGGTTCCCGGCCCAACGAAAGCCCCCAGACCCAAATTGAGAGGGGCTGCTTGGGGGCCCCCTGGGGGCCCTTCAGGCCAGCTAGGTCTTTGGGTCCTGGCTCCTTCGCTTTGGGAGCTGTTGCTGCAGTTGGGCATGTTGGGCGGAGAGTGCTTCTCGGGCCGCGAACTGTAACTTGCAGGTACCTCTCAGGTATACATGCCCAACGAAAGCCCCCAGACCCAAATGGAGAGGGGCTGCTTGGTGGCCTTCTGGGGGCCCTTCAGGCCAGCTAGGTCTTTGGGTCCTGGCTCCTTCGCTTTGGGAGCTGTTGCTGGATATTTGGCATGTTGGCCGGAGAGTGCTTCTCGGGCCGCGAACTGCAACCTTACTGGTATCTCCCAGGTTCTCAGACTAAATAAAGACTTCAGACCCAAATGGAGAGGGGCTACTTGGGGGCCCCCTGGGGGCCCTTCAGGCCAGCTAGGTCTTTGTATGCTGGCTCCTTCGGTTTGGGAGCTGTTGCTGCAGTTGGGCATGTTGGCCGGAGAGTGCTTCTCGGGCCTCGAACTGCAACCTTGCAGGAATCTCCTAGGTTCCATGCCCAACAAAAGCCCCCAGACCCAAATGGAGAGGGGCTGCTTGGGGGCCCCCTGGGGGCCCTTCAGGCCAGCTAGGTCTTTGGGTCCTGGCTCCTTCGCTTTGGGAGCTGTTGCTGCAGTTGGGCATGTTGGCCGGAGAGTGCTTCTCGGGCCTCGAACTGCAACCTTGCAGGAATCTCCTAGGTTCCATGCCCAACAAAAGCCCCCAGACCCAAATGGAGAGGGGCTGCTTGTGGGCCCCCTGGGGGCCCTTCAGGCCAGCTAGGTCTTTGGGTCCTGGCTCCTTCGCTTTGGGAGCTGTTGCTGCAGTTGGGCATGTTGGCCGGAGAGTGCTTCTCGGGCCGCGAACTGCAACCTTGCTGGTACCTCCCAGGTTCCCGGCCCAACTAAAGCCCCCAGACCCAAATGGAGAGGAGCTCCTTGGGGGCCCCCTGGGGGCCCTTCAGGCCAGCTAGGTCTTTGGGTCCTGGCTCCTTCGCTTTGGGAGCTGTTGCTGCAGTTGAGCATGTTGGCCGGAGAGTGCTTCTCGGGCCGCGAACTGCAACCTTGCAGGAACCTCTCAGGTATCCATGCCAAACGAAAGCCCCCAGACCCAAATTGAGAGGGGCTGCTTGGGGGCCCCCTGGGGGCCCTTCAGGCCAGCTAGGTCTTTGTGTCCTGGCTCCTTCGCTTTGGGAGCTGTTGCTGCAGTTGGGCATGTTGGCCGGAGAGTGCTTCTCGGGCCGCGAACTGCAACCTTGCAGGATTCTCCCAGGTTCCCGGCCCAACGAAAGCCCCCAGACCCAAATGGAGAGGGGCTGCTTGGGGACCCCCTGGGGGCACTTCAGGCCAGCTAGGTCTTTGGGTCCTGGCTCCTTCGCTTTGGGAGCTGTTGCTGCAGTTGGGCATGTTGGCCGGAGAGTGCTTCTCGGGCCGCGAACTGCAACCTTGCAGGATTCTCCCAGGTTCCCAGCCCAACGAAAGCCCCCAAACCCAAATTGAGAGGGGCTGCTTGGGGGCCCCCTGGGGGCCCTTCAGGCCAGCTAGGTCTTTGGGTCCTGGCTCCTTCGGTTTGGGAGCTGTTGCTGCAGTTGTGCATGTTGGCCAGAGAGTGCTTCTCGGGCCGCGAACTGCAACCTTGCAGGATTCTCCCAGGTTCCCGGCCCAACGAAAGCCCCCAGACCCAAATGGAGAGGGGCTGCTTGGGGCACCCCTGGGGGCCCTTCAGGCCAGCTAGGTCTTTGGGTCCTGGCTCCTTCGGTTTGGGAGCTGTTGCTGCAGTTGGGCATGTTGGCCGGAGAGTGCTTCTCGGGCCGCGAACTGCAACCTTGCAGGAATCTCCCAGGTTCCCGGCCCAACGAAAGCCCCCAGACCCAAACTGAGAGGGGCTGCTTGGGGGCCCCCTGGGGGCCCTTCAGGCCAGCTAGGTCTTTGGGTCCTGGCTCCTTCGCTTTGGGAGCTGTTGCTGCAGTTGGGCATGTTGGCCGGAGAGTGCTTCTCGGGCCGCGAACTGCAACCTTGCTGGTACCTCCCAGGTTCCCGGCCCAACTAAAGCCCCCAGACCCAAATGGAGAGGAGCTCGTTGGGGGCCCCATGGGGGCCCTTCAGGCCAGCTAGGTCTTTGGGTCCTGGCTCCTTCGCTTTGGGAGCTGTTGCTGCAGTTGGGCATGTTGGCCGGAGAGTGCTTCTCGGGCCGCGAACTGCAACCTTGAAGGAATCTCCCAGGTTCCCGGCACAACGAAAGCCCCCAGACCCAAATGGAGAGGGGCTGCTTGGGGGCCCCCTGGGGGCCCTTCAGGCCAGCTAGGTCTTTGTGTCCTGGCTCCTTCGCTTTGGGAGCTGTTGCTGCAGTTGGGCATGTTGGCCGGAGAGTGCTTCTCGGGCCTCGAACTGCAACCTTGCTGGTATCTCCCAGGTTCCCGGCCCAACAAAAGCCCCCAGACCCAAATGGAGAGGGGCTGCTTGGGGGCCCCCTGGGGGCCCTTCAGGCCAGCTAGGTCTTTGAGTCCTGGCTCCTTCGGTTTGGGAGCTGTTGCTGCAGTTGGGCATGTTGGCCGGAGAGTGCTTCTCGGGCCGCGAACTGCAACCTTGCAGGATTCTCCCAGGTTCCCGGCCCAACGAAAGCCCCCAGACCCAAATGGAGAGGGGCTGCTTGGGGGCCCCCTGGGGGCCCTTCAGGCCAGCTAGGTCTTTGGGTCCTGGCTCCTTCGGTTTGGGAGCTGTTGCTGCAGTTGGGCATGTTGGCCAGAGAGTGCTTCTCGGGCCGCGAACTGCAACCTTGCAGGATTCTCCCAGGTTGCCGGCCCAACGAAAGCCCCCAGACCCAAATGGAGAGGGGCTGCTTGGGGGCCCCCTGGGGGCCCTTCAGGCCAGCTAGGTCTTTGTGTCCTGGCTCCTTCGGTTTGGGAGCTGTTGCTGCAGTTGGGCATGTTGGCCGGAGAGTGCTTCTCGGGCCGCGAACTGCAACCTTGAAGGAATCTCCCAGGTTCCCGGCCCAACGAAAACCCCCAGACCCAAATGGAGAGGGGCTGCTGGGGGACCCCTGGGGGCCCTTCAGGCCAGCTAGGTCTTTGTGTCCTGGCTCCTTCGCTTTGGGAGCTGTTGCTGCAGTTGGGCATGTTGGCCGGAGAGTGCTTCTCGGGCCGCGAACTGCAACCTTGCAGGATTCTCCCAGGTTCCCGGCCCAACGAAAGCCCCCAGACCCAAATGGAGAGGGGCTGCTTGGGGACCCCCTGGGGGCACTTCAGGCCAGCTAGGTCTTTGGGTCCTGGCTCCTTCGCTTTGGGAGCTGTTGCTGCAGTTGGGCATGTTGGCCGGAGAGTGCTTCTCGGGCCGCGAACTGCAACCTTGCAGGATTCTCCCAGGTTCCCAGCCCAACGAAAGCCCCCAAACCCAAATTGAGAGGGGCTGCTTGGGGGCCCCCTGGGGGCCCTTCAGGCCAGCTAGGTCTTTGGGTCCTGGCTCCTTCGGTTTGGGAGCTGTTGCTGCAGTTGTGCATGTTGGCCAGAGAGTGCTTCTCGGGCCGCGAACTGCAACCTTGCAGGATTCTCCCAGGTTCCCGGCCCAACGAAAGCCCCCAGACCCAAATGGAGAGGGGCTGCTTGGGGCACCCCTGGGGGCCCTTCAGGCCAGCTAGGTCTTTGGGTCCTGGCTCCTTCGGTTTGGGAGCTGTTGCTGCAGTTGGGCATGTTGGCCGGAGAGTGCTTCTCGGGCCGCGAACTGCAACCTTGCAGGAATCTCCCAGGTTCCCGGCCCAACGAAAGCCCCCAGACCCAAACTGAGAGGGGCTGCTTGGGGGCCCCCTGGGGGCCCTTCAGGCCAGCTAGGTCTTTGGGTCCTGGCTCCTTCGCTTTGGGAGCTGTTGCTGCAGTTGGGCATGTTGGCCGGAGAGTGCTTCTCGGGCCGCGAACTGCAACCTTGCTGGTACCTCCCAGGTTCCCGGCCCAACTAAAGCCCCCAGACCCAAATGGAGAGGAGCTCGTTGGGGGCCCCATGGGGGCCCTTCAGGCCAGCTAGGTCTTTGGGTCCTGGCTCCTTCGCTTTGGGAGCTGTTGCTGCAGTTGGGCATGTTGGCCGGAGAGTGCTTCTCGGGCCGCGAACTGCAACCTTGAAGGAATCTCCCAGGTTCCCGGCACAACGAAAGCCCCCAGACCCAAATGGAGAGGGGCTGCTTGGGGGCCCCCTGGGGGCCCTTCAGGCCAGCTAGGTCTTTGTGTCCTGGCTCCTTCGCTTTGGGAGCTGTTGCTGCAGTTGGGCATGTTGGCCGGAGAGTGCTTCTCGGGCCTCGAACTGCAACCTTGCTGGTATCTCCCAGGTTCCCGGCCCAACAAAAGCCCCCAGACCCAAATGGAGAGGGGCTGCTTGGGGGCCCCCTGGGGGCCCTTCAGGCCAGCTAGGTCTTTGAGTCCTGGCTCCTTCGGTTTGGGAGCTGTTGCTGCAGTTGGGCATGTTGGCCGGAGAGTGCTTCTCGGGCCGCGAACTGCAACCTTGCAGGATTCTCCCAGGTTCCCGGCCCAACGAAAGCCCCCAGACCCAAATGGAGAGGGGCTGCTTGGGGGCCCCCTGGGGGCCCTTCAGGCCAGCTAGGTCTTTGGGTCCTGGCTCCTTCGGTTTGAGAGCTGTTGCTGCAGTTGGGCATGTTGGCCAGAGAGTGCTTCTCGGGCCGCGAACTGCAACCTTGCAGGATTCTCCCAGGTTGCCGGCCCAACGAAAGCCCCCAGACCCAAATGGAGAGGGGCTGCTTGGGGGCCCCCTGGGGGCCCTTCAGGCCAGCTAGGTCTTTGTGTCCTGGCTCCTTCGGTTTGGGAGCTGTTGCTGCAGTTGGGCATGTTGGCCGGAGAGTGCTTCTCGGGCCGCGAACTGCAACCTTGAAGGAATCTCCCAGGTTCCCGGCCCAACGAAAACCCCCAGACCCAAATGGAGAGGGGCTGCTGGGGGACCCCTGGGGGCCCTTCAGGCCAGCTAGGTCTTTGGGTCCTGGCTCCTTCGGTTTGGGAGCTGTTGCTGCAGTTGAGCATGTTGGCCTGAGAGTGCTTCTCGGGCCGCGAACTGCAACCTTGCAGGTACCTCTCAGGTATACATGCCCAACGAAAGCCCCCAGACCCAAATTGAGAGGGGCTGCTTGGTGGCCCCCTGGGGGCCCTTCAGGCCAGCTAGGTCTTTGGGTCCTGGCTCCTTCGCTTTGGGAGCTGTTGCTGCAGTTGGGCATGTTGGCCGGAGAGTGCTTCTCGGGCCGCGACCTGCAACCTTGCAGGATTCTCCCAGGTTCCCGGCCCAACGAAAGCCCCCAGACCCAAATGGAGAGGGGCTGCTTGGGGGCCCCCTGGGGGCCCTTCAGGCCAGCTAGGTCTTTGGGTCCTGGCTCCTTCGCTTTGGGAGCTGTTGCTGCAGTTGGGCATGTTGGCCGGAGAGTGCTTCTCGGGCCGCGAACTGCAACCTTGCAGGTACCTCCCAGGTTCCCGGCCCAACGAAAGCCCCCAGACCCAAATGGAGAGGGGCTGCTTGGGGGCCCCCTGGGGGCCCTTCAGGCCAGCTAGGTCTTTGGGTCCTGGCTCCTTCGCTTTGGGAGCTGTTGCTGCAGTTGGGCATGTTGTCCGGAGAGTGCTTCTCGGGCCGCGAACTGCAACCTTGAAGGAATCTCCCAGGTTCCCGGCACAACGAAAGCCCCCAGACCCAAATGGAGAGGGGCTGCTTGGGGGCCCCCTGGGGGCCCTTCAGGCCAGCTAGCTCTTTGTGTCCTGGCTCCTTCGCTTTGGGAGCTGTTGCTGCAGTTGGGCATGTTGGCCGGAGAGTGCTTCTCGGGCCGCGAACTGCAACCTTGCAGGTACCTCCCAGGTTCCCGGCCCAACGAAAGCCCCCAGACCCAAATGGAGAGGGGCTGCTTGGGGGCCCCCTGGGGGCCCTTCAGGCCAGCTAGGTCTTTGGGTCCTGGCTCCTTCGCTTTGGGAGCTGTTGCTGCAGTTGTGCATGTTGGGCGGAGAGTGCTTCTCGGGCCGCGAGCTGTAACTTGCAGGTACCTCTCAGGTATACATGCCCAACGAAAGCCCCCAGACCCAAATTGAGAGGGGCTGCTTGGTGGCCTTCTGGGGGCCCTTCAGGCCAGCTAGGTCTTTGGGTCCTGGCTCCTTCGCTTTGGGAGCTGTTGCTGGATATTGGGCATGTTGGCCGGAGAGTGCTTCTCGGGCCGCGAACTGCAACTTTACTGGTATCTCCCAGGTTCTCAGCCTAAAGAAAGCCCCCAGACCCAAATGGAGAGGGGCTGCTTGGGGGCCCCCTGGGGGCCCTTCAGGCCAGCTAGGTCTTTGTGTCCTGGCTCATTCGGTTTTGGAGCTGTTGTTGACGTTGGGCATGTTGGCCGGAGAGTGCTTCTCGGGCCTCGAACTGCAACCTTGCAGGAATCTCCCAGGTTCCCGGCCCAACAAAAGCCCCCAGACCCAAATTGAGAGGGGCTGCTTGGGGGCCCCATGGGGGCCCTTCAGGCCAGCTAGGTCTTTGGGTCCTGGCTCCTTCGCTTTGGGAGCTGTTGCTGCAGTTGGGCATGTTGGCCGGAGAGTGCTTCTCGGGCCGCGAACTGCAACCTTGCTGGTACCTCCCAGGTTCCCGGCCCAACTAAAGCCCCCAGACCCAAATGGAGAGGAGCTCGTTGGGGGCCCCATGGGGGCCCTTCAGGCCAGCTAGGTCTTTGGGTCCTGGCTCCTTCGCTTTGGGAGCTGTTGCTGCAGTTGGGCATGTTGGCCGGAGAGTGCTTCTCGGGCCGCGAACTGCAACCTTGAAGGAATCTCCCAGGTTCCCGGCACAACGAAAGCCCCCAGACCCAAATGGAGAGGGGCTGCTTGGGGGCCCCCTGGGGGCCCTTCAGGCCAGCTAGGTCTTTGTGTCCTGGCTCATTCGGTTTGGGAGCTGTTGCTGCAGTTGGGCATGTTGGCTGGAGAGTGCTTCTCGGGCCTCGAACTGCAACCTTGCAGGAATCTCCCAGGTTCCCGGCCCAACAAAAGCCCCCAGACCCAAATGGAGAGGGGCTGCTTGGGGGCCCCCTGGGGGCCCTTCAGGCCAGCTAGGTCTTTGGGTCCTGGCTCCTTCGGTTTGGGAGCTGTTGCTGCAGTTGGGCATGTTGGCCGGAGAGTGCTTCTCCGGCCGAGAACTGCAACCTTGCTGGTACCTCCCAGGTTCCCGGCCCAACTAAAGCCCCCAGACCCAAATGGAGAGGAGCTCCTTGGGGGCCCCCTGGGGGCCCTTCAGGCCAGCTAGGTCTTTGGGTCCTGGCTCCTTCGGTTTGGGAGCTGTTGCTGCAGTTGGGCATGTTGGCCGGAGAGTGCTTCTCGGGCCGCGAACTGCAACCTTGCAGGATTCTCCCAGGTTCCCAGCCCAACGAAAGCCCCCAGACCCAAATGGAGAGGGGCTGCTTGGGGGCCCCCTGGGGGCCCTTCAGGCCAGCTAGGTCTTTGGGTCCTGGCTCCTTCGGTTTGGGAGCTGTTGCTGCAGTTGGGCATGTTGGCCAGAGAGTGCTTCTCGGGCCGCGAACTGCAACCTTGCAGGATTCTCCCAGGTTGCCGGCCCAACGAAAGCCCCCAGACCCAAATGGAGAGGGGCTGCTTGGGGGCCCCCTGGGGGCCCTTCAGGCCAGCTAGGTCTTTGGGTCCTGGCTCCTTCGGTTTGGGAGCTGTTGCTGCAGTTGGGCATGTTGGCCGGAGAGTGCTTCTCGGGCCGCGAACTGCAACCTTGAAGGAATCTCCCAGGTTCCCGGCCCAACGAAAACCCCCAGACCCAAATGGAGAGGGGCTGCTGGGGGCCCCCTGGGGGCCCTTCAGGCCAGCTAGGTCTTTGGGTCCTGGCTCCTTCGGTTTGGGAGCTGTTGCTGCAGTTGAGCATGTTGGCCGGAGAGTGCTTCTCGGGCCGCGAACTGCAACCTTGCAGGTACCTCTCAGGTATACATGCCCAACGAAAGCCCCCAGACCCAAATTGAGAGGGGCTGCTTGGTGGCCCCCTGGGGGCCCTTCAGGCCAGCTAGGTCTTTGGGTCCTGGCTCCTTCGCTTTGGGAGCTGTTGCTGCAGTTGGGCATGTTGGCCGGAGAGTGCTTCTCGGGCCGCGACCTGCAACCTTGCAGGATTCTCCCAGGTTCCCGGCCCAACGAAAGCCCCCAGACCCAAATGGAGAGGGGCTGCTTGGGGGCCCCCTGGGGGCCCTTCAGGCCAGCTAGGTCTTTGGGTCCTGGCTCCTTCGCTTTGGGAGCTGTTGCTGCAGTTGAGCATGTTGGCCGGAGAGTGCTTCTCGGGCCGCGAACTGCAACCTTGCAGGTACCTCCCAGGTTCCCGGCCCAACGAAAGCCCCCAGACCCAAATGGAGAGGGGCTGTTTGGGGGCCCCCTGGGGGCCCTTCAGGCCAGCTAGGTCTTTGGGTCCTGGCTCCTTCGCTTTGGGAGCTGTTGCTGCAGTTGGGCATGTTGGCCGGAGAGTGCTTCTCGGGCCGCGAACTGCAACCTTGAAGGAATCTCCCAGGTTCCCGGCACAACGAAAGCCCCCAGACCCAAATGGAGAGGGGCTGCTTGGGGGCCCCCTGGGGGCCCTTCAGGCCAGCTAGCTCTTTGTGTCCTGGCTCCTTCGCTTTGGGAGCTGTTGCTGCAGTTGGGCATGTTGGCCGGAGAGTGCTTCTCGGGCCGCGAACTGCAACCTTGCAGGTACCTCCCAGGTTCCCGGCCCAACGAAAGCCCCCAGACCCAAATGGAGAGGGGCTGCTTGGGGGCCCCCTGGGGGCCCTTCAGGCCAGCTAGGTCTTTGGGTCCTGGCTCCTTCGCTTTGGGAGCTGTTGCTGCAGTTGGGCATGTTGGCCGGAGAGTGCTTCTCGGGCCGCGAGCTGTAACTTGCAGGTACCTCTCAGGTATACATGCCCAACGAAAGCCCCCAGACCCAAATTGAGAGGGGCTGCTTGGTGGCCTTCTGGGGGCCCTTCAGGCCAGCTAGGTCTTTGTGTCCTGGCTCCTTCGCTTTGGGAGCTGTTGTTGACGTTGGGCATGTTGGCCGGAGAGTGCTTCTCGGGCCTCGAACTGCAACCTTGCAGGAATCTCCCAGGTTCCCGGCCCAACAAAAGCCCCCATACGCAAATGGAGAGGGGCTGCTTGGGGGCCCCCTGGGGGCCCTTCAGGCCAGCTAGGTCTTTGGGTCCTGGCTCCTTCGCTTTGGGAGCTGTTGCTGCAGTTGGGCATGTTGGCCGGAGAGTGCTTCTCGGGCCGCGAACTGCAACCTTGATGGAATCTCCCAGGTTCCATGCCCAACGAAAGCCCCCAGACCCAAATTGAGAGGGGCTGCTTGGGGGCCCCCTGGGGGCCCTTCAGGCCAGCTAGGTCTTTGGGTCCTGGCTCCTTCGCTTTGGGAGCTGTTGCTGCAGTTGGGCATGTTGGCCGGAGAGTGCTTCTCGGGCCGCGAACTGCAACCTTGCAGGATTCTCCCAGGTTCTCAGCCTAAAGAAAGCCCCCAGACCCAAATGGAGAGGGGCTGCTTGGGGGCCCCCTGGGGGCCCTTCAGGCCAGCTAGGTCTTTGTGTCCTGGCTCCTTCGCTTTGGGAACTGTTGCTGCAGTTGGGCATGTTGGCCGGAGAGTGCTTCTTGGGCCGCGAACTGCAACCTTGCAGGAATCTCCCAGGTTCCCGGCCCAACGAAAGCCCCCAGACCCAAATGGAGAGGGGCTGCTTGGTGGCCCCCTGGGGGCCCTTCAGGCCAGCTAGGTCTTTGTGTCCTGGCTCCTTCGCTTTGGGAGCTGTTGCTGCAGTTGGGCATGTTGGCCGGAGAGTGCTTCTCGGGCCGCGAACTGCAACCTTGAAGGAATCTCCCAGGTTCCCGGCCCAACGAAAGCCCCCAGACCCAAATGGAGAGGGGCTGCTTGGGGGCCCCCTGGGGGCCCTTCAGGCCAGCTAGGTCTTTGTATCCTGGCTCATTCGGTTTGGGAGCTGTTGCTGCAGTTGGGCATGTTGGCCGGAGAGTGCTTCTCGGGCCTCGAACTGCAACCTTGCAGGAATCTCCTAGGTTCCATGCCCAACAAAAGCCCCCAGACCCAAATGGAGAGGGGCTGCTTGGGGGCCCCCTGGGGGCCCTTCAGGCCAGCTAGGTCTTTGGGTCCTGGCTCCTTCGCTTTGGGAGCTGTTGCTGCAGTTGGGCATGTTGGCCGGAGAGTGCTTCTCGGGCCGCGAACTGCAACCTTGCTGGTACCTCCCAGGTTCCCGGCCCAACTAAAGCCCCCAGACCCAAATGGAGAGGAGCTCCTTGGGGGCCCCATGGGGGCCCTTCAGGCCAGCTAGGTCTTTGGGTCCTGGCTCCTTCGCTTTGGGAGCTGTTGCTGCAGTTGAGCATGTTGGCCGGAGAGTGCTTCTCGGGCCGCGAACTGCAACCTTGCAGGAACCTCTCAGGTATCCATGCCCAACGAAAGCCCCCAGACCCAAATGGAGAGGGGCTGCTTGGGGGCCCCCTGGGGGCCCTTCAGGCCAGCTAGGTCTTTGTGTCCTGGCTCCTTCGCTTTGGGAGCTGTTGCTGCAGTTGGGCATGTTGGCCGGAGAGTGCTTCTCGGGCCGCGAACTGCAACCTTGCAGGATTCTCCCAGGTTCCCGGCCCAACGAAAGCACCCAGACCCAAATGGAGAGGGGCTGCTTGGGGACCCCCTGGGGGCCCTTCAGGCCAGCTAGGTCTTTGGGTCCTGGCTCCTTCGCTTTGGGAGCTGTTGCTGCAGTTGGGCATGTTGGCCGGAGAGTGCTTCTCGGGCCGCGAACTGCAACCTTGCAGGATTCTCCCAGGTTCCTGGCCCAACGAAAGCCCCCAGACCCAAATTGAGAGGGGCTGCTTGGGGGCCCCCTGGGGGCCCTTCAGGCCAGCTAGGTCTTTGGGTCCTGGCTCCTTCGGTTTGGGAGCTGTTGCTGCAGTTGGGCATGTTGGCCAGAGAGTGCTTCTCGGGCCGCGAACTGCAACCCTGCAGGATTCTCCCAGGTTCCCGGCCCAACGAAAGCCCCCAGACCCAAATGGAGAGGGGCTGCTTGGGGCCCCCCTGGGGGCCCTTCAGGCCAGCTAGGTCTTTGTGTCCTGGCTCCTTCGCTTTGGGAGCTGTTGCTGCAGTTGGGCATGTTGGCCGGAGAGTGCTTCTCGGGCCGCGAACTGCAACCTTGCAGGATTCTCCCAGGTTCGCGGCCCAACGAAAGCCCCCAGACCCAAATTGAGAGGGGCTGCTTGGTGGCCTTCTGGGGGCCCTTCAGGCCAGCTAGGTCTTTGGGTCCTGGCTCCTTCGCTTTGGGAGCTGTTGCTGCAGTTGGGCATGTTGGCCGGAGAGTGCTTCTCGGGCCGCGAACTGCAACCTTGCATGAATCTCCCAGGTTCCATGCCCAAAGAAAGCCCCCAGACCCAAATTGAGAGGGGCTGCTTGGGGGCCCCCTGGGGGCCCTTCAGGCCAGCTAGGTCTTTGGGTCCTGGCTCCTTCGGTTTGGGAGCTGTTGCTGCAGTTGGGCATGTTGGCCGGAGAGTGCTTCTCGGGCCGCGAACTGCAACCTTGCTGGTATCTCCCAGGTTCTCAGCCTAAAGAAATCCCCCAGACCCAAATGGAGAGGGGCTGCTTGGGGGCCCCCTGGGGGCCCTTCAGGCCAGCTAGGTCTTTGGGTCCTGGCTCCTTCACTTTGGGAGCTGTTGCTGCAGTTGGGCATGTTGGCCGGAGAGTGCTTCTCGGGCCGCGAACTGCAACCTTGCAGGAATCTCCCAGGTTCCCGGCCCAACGAAAGCCCCCAGACCCAAATTGAGAGGGGCTGCTTGGGGGCCCCCTGAGGGCCCTTCAGGCCAGCTAGGTCTTTGTGTCCTGGCTCCTTCGGTTTGGGAGCTGTTGCTGCAGTTGGGCATGTTGGCCGGAGAGTGCTTCTCGGGCCGCGAACTGCAACCTTGCATGAATCTCCCAGGTTCCCGACCCAACGAAAGCCCCCAGACCCAAATTGAGAGGGGCTGCTTGGGGGCCCCCTGGGGGCCCTTCAGGCCAGCTAGGTCTTTGTATCCTGGCTCATTCGGTTTGGGAGCTGTTGCTGCAGTTGGGCATGTTGGCCGGAGAGTGCTTCTCGGGCCTTGAACTGCAAACTTGCAGGAATCTCCTAGGTTCCATGCCCAACAAAAGCCCCCATACCCAAATGGAGAGGGGCTGCTTGGGGGCCCCCTGGGGGCCCTTCAGGCCAGCTAGGTCTTTGTGTCCTGGCTCCTTCGGTTTGGGAGCTGTTGCTGCAGTTGGGCATGTTGGCCGGAGAGTGCTTCTCGGGCCGCGAACTGCAACCTTGCTGGTACCTCCCAGGTTCCCGGCTCAACTAAAGCCCCCAGACCCAAATGGAGAGGAGCTCCTTGGGGGCCCCCTGGGGGCCCTTCAGGCCAGCTAGGTCTTTGGGTCCTGGCTCCTTCGCTTTGGGAGCTGTTGCTGCAGTTGAGCATGTTGGCCGGAGAGTGCTTCTCGGGCCGCGAACTGCAACCTTGCAGGTACCTCTCAGGTATCCATGCCCAACGAAAGCCCCCAGACCCAAATTGAGAGGGGCTGCTTGGGGGCCCCCTGGGGGCCCTTCAGGCCAGCTAGGTCTTTGTGTCCTGGCTCCTTCGCTTTGGGAGCTGTTGCTGCAGTTGGGCATGTTGGCCGGAGAGTGCTTCTCGGGCCGCGAACTGCAACCTTGCAGGATTCTCCCAGGTTCCCGGCCCAACGAAAGCCCCCAGACCCAAATTGAGAGGGGCTGCTTGGGGGCCCCCTGGGGGCCCTTCAGGCCAGCTAGGTCTTTGGGTCCTGGCTCTTTCGGTTTGGGAGCTGTTGCTGCAGTTGGGCATGTTGGCCAGAGAGTGCTTCTCGGGCCGCGAACTGCAACCTTGCAGGATTCTCCCAGGTTCCCGGCCCAACGAAAGCCCCCAGACCCAAATGGAGAGGGGCTGCTTGGGGCCCCCCTGGGGGCCCTTCAGGCCAGCTAGGTCTTTGGGTCCTGGCTCCTTCGCTTTGGGAGCTGTTGCTGCAGTTGGGCATGTTGGCCGGAGAGTGCTTCTCGGGCCGCGAACTGCAACCTTGCAGGAATCTCCCAGGTTCCATGCCCAACGAAAGCCCCCAGACCCAAATTGAGAGGGGCTGCTTGGGGGCCCCCTGGGGGCCCTTCAGGCCAGCTAGGTCTTTGGATCCTGGCTCCTTCGCTTTGGGAGCTGTTGCTGCAGTTGGGCATGTTGGCCGGAGAGTGCTTCTCGGGCCACGAACTGCAACCTTGCATGAATCTCCCAGGTTCCCGGCCCAACAAAAGCCCCCAGACCCAAATGGAGAGGGGCTGCTTGGGGGCCCCCTGGGGGCCCTTCAGGCCAGCTAGGTCTTTGGGTCCTGGCTCCTTCGGTTTGGGAGCTGTTGCTGCAGTTGGGCATGTTGGCCGGAGAGTGCTTCTCGGGCCGCAAACTGTAACCTTGCAGGTACCTCTCAGGTATCCATGCCCAACGAAAGCCCCCAGACCCAAATGGAGAGGGGCTGCTTGGGGGCCCCCTGGGGGCCCTTCAGGCCAGCTAGGTCTTTGTGTCCTGGCTCCTTCGGTTTGGGAGCTGTTGCTGCAGTTGGGCATGTTGGCCGGAGAGTGCTTCTCGGGCCGCGAACTGCAACCTTGCAGGATTCTCCCAGGTTCCCGGCCCAACGAAAGCCCCCAGACCCAAATGGAGAGGGGCTGCTTGGGGCCCCCCTGGGGGCCCTTCAGGCCAGCTAGGTCTTTGGGTCCTGGCTCCTTCGGTTTGGGAGCTGTTGCTGCAGTTGGGCATGTTGGCCGGAGAGTGCTTCTCGGGCCGTGAACTGCAACCTTGCAGGATTCTCCCAGGTTCCCGGCCCAACGAAAGCACCCAGACCCAAATGGAGAGGGGCTGCTTGGGGGCCCCCTGGGGGCCCTTCAGGCCAGCTAGGTCTTTGGGTCCTGGCTCCTTCGCTTTGGGAGCTGTTGCTGCAGTTGGGCATGTTGGCCGGAGAGTGCTTCTCGGGCCGCGAACTGCAACCTTGCAGGATTCTCCCACGTTCCCGGCCCAACGAAAGCCCCCAGACCCAAATTGAGAGGGGCTGCTTGGGGGCCCCCTGGGGGCCCTTCAGGCCAGCTAGGTCTTTGGGTCCTGGCTCTTTCGGTTTGGGAGCTGTTGCTGCAGTTGGGCATGTTGGCCAGAGAGTGCTTCTCGGGCCGCGAACTGCAACCTTGCAGGATTCTCCCAGGTTCCCGGCCCAACGAAAGCCCCCAGACCCAAATTGAGAGGGGCTGCTTGGGGGCCCCCTGGGGGCCCTTCAGGCCAGCTAGGTCTTTGGGTCCTGGCTCTTTCGGTTTGGGAGCTGTTGCTGCAGTTGGGCATGTTGGCCAGAGAGTGCTTCTCGGGCCGCGAACTGCAACCTTGCAGGATTCTCCCAGGTTCCCGGCCCAACGAAAGCCCCCAGACCCAAATGGAGAGGGGCTGCTTGGGGCCCCCCTGGGGGCCCTTCAGGCCAGCTAGGTCTTTGTGTCCTGGCTCCTTCGGTTTGGGAGCTGTTGCTGCAGTTGGGCATGTTGGCCGGAGAGTGCTTCTTGGGCCGCGAACTTCAACCTTGCAGGAATCTCCCAGGTTCCATGCCCAACGAAAGTCCCCAGACCCAAATTGAGAGGGGCTGCTTGGGGGCCCCCTGGGGGCCCTTCAGGCCAGCTAGGTCTTTGGGTCCTGGCTCCTTCGCTTTGGGAGCTGTTGCTGCAGTTGGGCATGTTGGCCGGAGAGTGCTTCTCGGGCCGCGAACTGCAACCTTGCATGAATCTCCCAGGTTCCCGGCCCAACGAAAGCCCCCAGACCCAAATGGAGAGGGGCTGCTTGGGGGCCCCCTGGGGGCCCTTCAGGCCAGCTAGGTCTTTGTGTCCTGGCTCCTTCGGTTTGGGAGCTGTTGCTGCAGTTGGGCATGTTGGCCGGAGAGTGCTTCTCGGGCCGCGAACTGCAACCTTGCAGGATTCTCCCAGGTTCCCGGCCCAACGAAAGCCCCCAGACCCAAATGGAGAGGGGCTGCTTGGGGCCCCCCTGGGGGCCCTTCAGGCCAGCTAGGTCTTTGGGTCCTGGCTCCTTCGGTTTGGGAGCTGTTGCTGCACTTGGGCATGTTGGCCGGAGAGTGCTTCTCGGGCCGCGAACTGCAACCTTGCAGGAATCTCCCAGGTTCCATGCCCAACGAAACCCCCAGACCCAAATTGAGAGGGGCTGCTTGGGGGCCCCATGGGGGCCCTTCAGGCCAGCTAGGTCTTTGTGTCCTGGCTCCTTCGCTTTGGGAGCTGTTGCTGCAGTTGGGCATGTTGGCCGGAGAGTGCTTCTCGGGCCGCGAACTGCAACCTTGCAGGATTCTCCCAGGTTCCCGGCCCAACGAAAGCCCCCAGACCCAAATTGAGAGGGGCTGCTTGGTGGCCCCCTGGGGGCCCTTCAGGCCAGCTAGGTCTTTGGGTCCTGGCTCCTTCGGTTTGGGAGCTGTTGCTGCAGTTGGGCATGTTGGCCGGAGAGTGCTTCTCGGGCCGCGAACTGCAACCTTGCAGGTACCTCCCAGGTTCCCGGCCCAACGAAAGCCCCCAGACCCAAATGGAGAGGGGCTGCTTGGGGGCCCCCTGGGGGCCCTTCAGGCCAGCTAGGTCTTTGGGTCCTGGCTCCTTCGCTTTGGGAGCTGTTGCTGCAGTTGGGCATGTTGGGCGGAGAGTGCTTCTCGGGCCGCGAACTGCAACCTTGAAGGAATCTCCCAGGTTCCCGGCCCAACGAAAGCCCCCAGACCCAAATGGAGAGGGGCTGCTTGGGGGCCCCCTGGGGGCCCTTCAGGCCAGCTAGGTCTTTGGGTCCTGGCTCCTTCGGTTTGGGAGCTGTTGCTGCAGTTGGGCATGTTGGCCGGAGAGTGCTTCTCGGGCCGCGAACTGCAACCTTGCAGGTACCTCCCAGGTTCCCGGCCCAACGAAAGCCCCCAGACCCAAATTGAGAGGGGCTGCTTGGGGGCCCCCTGGGGGCCCTTCAGGCCAGCTAGGTCTTTGTGTCCTGGCTCCTTCGCTTTGGGAGCTGTTGCTGCAGTTGGGCATGTTGGCCGGAGAGTGCTTCTCGGGCCGCGAACTGCAATCTTGCAGGATTCTCCCAGGTTCCCGGCCCAACGAAAGCACCCAGAACCAAATTGAGAGGGGCTGCTTGGGGGCCCCCTGGGGGCCCTTCAGGCCAGCTAGGTCTTTGGGTCCTGGCTCCTTCGGTTTGGGAGCTGTTGCTGCAGTTGGGCATGTTGGCCGGAGAGTGCTTCTCGGGCCGCGAACTGCAACCTTGCAGGATTCTCCCAGGTTCCATGCCCAACGAAAGCCCCCAGACCCAAATTGAGAGGGGCTGCTTGGGGCCCCCCTGGGGGCCCTTCAGGCCAGCTAGGTCTTTGGGTCCTGGCTCCTTCGGTTTGGGAGCTGTTGCTGCAGTTGGGCATGTTGGCCGGAGAGTGCTTCTCGGGCCGCGAACTGCAACCTTGCAGGATTCTCCCAGGTTCCCGGCCCAACGAAAGCCCCCAGACCCAAATTGAGAGGGGCTGCTTGGGGCCCCCCTGGGGGCCCTTCAGGCCAGCTAGGTCTTTGGGTCCTGGCTCCTTCGGTTTGGGAGCTGTTGCTGCAGTTGGGCATGTTGGCCGGAGAGTGCTTCTCGGGCCGCGAACTGCAACCTTGAAGGAATCTCCCAGGTTCCCGGCCCAACGAAAGCCCCCAGACCCAAATTGAGAGGGGCTGCTTGTGGGCCCCCTGGGGGCCCTTCAGGCCAGCTAGGTCTTTGGGTCCTGGCTCCTTCGGTTTGGGAGCTGTTGCTGCAGTTGGGCATGTTGGCCGGAGAGTGCTTCTCGGGCCGCGAACTGCAACCTTGCAGGTACCTCTCAGGTATCCATGCCCAACGAAAGCCCCCAGACCCAAATTGAGAGGGGCTGCTTGGGGCACCCCTGGGGGCCCTTCAGGCCAGCTAGGTCTTTGTGTCCTGGCTCATTCGGTTTGGGAGCTGTTGCTGCAGTTGGGCATGTTGGCCGGAGAGTGCTTCTCGGGCCGCGAACTGCAACCTTGCAGGAATCTCCCAGGTTCGCGGCCCAACGAAAGCCCCCAGACCCAAATGGAGAGGGGCTGCTTGGGGGCCCCCTGGGGGCCCTTCAGGCCAGCTAGGTCTTTGGGTCCTGGCTCCTTCGGTTTGGGAGCTGTTGCTGCAGTTGGGCATGTTGGCCGGAGAGTGCTTCTCGGGCCGCGAACTGTAACCTTGCAGGTACCTCTCAGGTATCCATGCCCAACGAAAGCCCCCAGACCCAAATGGAGAGGGGCTGCTTGGGGGACCCCTGGGGGCCCTTCAGGCCAGCTAGGTCTTTGGGTCCTGGCTCCTTCGCTTTGGGAGCTGTTGCTGCAGTTGGGCATGTTGGGCGGAGAGTGCTTCTCGGGCCGCGAACTGCAACCTTGCATGAATCTCCCAGGTTCCCGGCCCAACGAAAGCCCCCAGACCCAAATGGAGAGGGGCTGCTTGGGGGCCCCCTGGGGGCCCTTCAGGCCAGCTAGGTCTTTGTGTCCTGGCTCATTCGGTTTGGGAGCTGTTGCTGCAGTTGGGCATGTTGGCCGGAGAGTGCTTCTCGGGCCGCGAACTGCAACCTTGCAGGAATCTCCCAGGTTCCCGGCCCAACAAAAGCCCCCAGACCCAAATGGAGAGGGGCTGCTTGGGGGCCCCCTGGGGGCCCTTCAGGCCAGCTAGGTCTTTGGGTCCTGGCTCCTTCGCTTTGGGAGCTGTTGCTGCAGTTGGGCATGTTGGCCGGAGAGTGCTTCTCGGGCCGCGAACTGCAACCTTGCAGGAATCTCCCAGGTTCCCGGCCCAACAAAAGCCCCCAGACCCAAATGGAGAGGGGCTGCTTGGGGGCCCCCTGGGGGCCCTTCAGGCCAGCTAGGTCTTTGGGTCCTGGCTCCTTCGCTTTGGGAGCTGTTGCTGCAGTTGAGCATGTTGGCCGGAGAGTGCTTCTCGGGCCGCGAACTGCAACCTTGCAGGTACCTCCCAGGTTCCCGGCCCAACGAAAGCCCCCAGACCCAAATTGAGAGGGGCTGCTTGGAGGCCCCCTGGGGGCCCTTCAGGCCAGCTAGGTCTTTGTGTCCTGGCTCCTTCGCTTTGGGAGCTGTTGCTGCAGTTGGGCATGTTGGCCGGAGAGTGCTTCTCGGGCCGCGAACTGCAACCTTGCAGGATTCTCCCAGGTTCCCGGCCCAACGAAAGCCCCCAGACCCAAATTGAGAGGGGCTGCTTGGGGGCCCCCTGGGGGCCCTTCAGGCCAGCTAGGTCTTTGGGTCCTGGCTCCTTCGGTTTGGGAGCTGTTGCTGCAGTTGGGCATGTTGGCCGGAGAGTGCTTCTCGGGCCGCGAACTGCAACCTTGCAGGATTCTCCCAGGTTCCCGGCCCAACGAAAGCCCCCAGACCCAAATTGAGAGGGGCTGCTTGGGGCCCCCCTGGGGGCCCTTCAGGCCAGCTAGGTCTTTGGGTCCTGGCTCCTTCGGTTTGGGAGCTGTTGCTGCAGTTGGGCATGTTGGCCGGAGAGTGCTTCTCGGGCCGCGAACTGCAACCTTGCAGGATTCTCCCAGGTTCCCGGACCAACGAAAGCCCCCAGACCCAAATGGAGAGGGGCTGCTTGGGGCCCCCCTGGGGGCCCTTCAGGCCAGCTAGGTCTTTGGGTCCTGGCTCCTTCGGTTTGGGAGCTGTTGCTGCAGTTGGGCATGTTGGCCGGAGAGTGCTTCTCGGGCCGCGAACTGCAACCTTGCAGGAATCTCCCAGGTTCCATGCCCAACGAAAGCCCCCAGACCCAAATTGAGAGGGGCTGCTTGGGGGCCCCCTGGGGGCCCTTCAGGCCAGCTAGGTCTTTGGGTCCTGGCTCCTTCGCTTTGGGAGCTGTTGCTGCAGTTGGGCATGTTGGCCGGAGAGTGCTTCTCGGGCCGCGAACTGCAACCTTGCATGAATCTCCCAGGTTCCCGGCCCAACGAAAGCCCCCAGACCCAAATGGAGAGGGGCTGCTTGGGGGCCCCCTGGGGGCCCTTCAGGCCAGCTAGGTCTTTGGGTCCTGGCTCCTTCGGTTTGGGAGCTGTTGCTGCAGTTGAGCATGTTGGCCGGAGAGTGCTTCTCGGGCCGCGAACTGCAACCTTTCAGGTACCTCTCAGGTATCCATGCCCAACGAAAGCCCCCAGACCCAAATTGAGAGGGGCTGCTTGGTGGCCCCCTGGGGGCCCTTCAGGCCAGCTAGGTCTTTGGGTCCTGGCTCCTTCGGTTTGGGAGCTGTTGCTGCAGTTGGGCATGTTGGCCAGAGAGTGCTTCTCGGGCCGCGAACTGCAACCTTGCAGGTACCTCCCAGGTTCCCGGCCCAACGAAAGCCCCCAGACCCAAATGGAGAGGGGCTGCTTGGGGGCTCCCTGGGGGCCCTTCAGGCCAGCTAGGTCTTTGGGTCCTGGCTCCTTCGCTTTGGGAGCTGTTGCTGCAGTTGGGCATGTTGGGCGGAGAGTGCTTCTCGGGCCGCGAACTGCAACCTTGAAGGAATCTCCCAGGTTCCCGGCCCAACGAAAGCCCCCAGACCCAAATGGAGAGGGGCTGCTTGGGGGCCCCCTGGGGGCCCTTCAGGCCAGCTAGCTCTTTGGGTCCTGGCTCCTTCGCTTTGGGAGCTGTTGCTGCAGTTGGGCATGTTGGCCGGAGAGTGCTTCTCGGGCCGCGAACTGCAACCTTGCAGGAATCTCCCAGGTTCCATGCCCAACGAAAGCCCCCAGACCCAAATGGAGAGGGGCTGCTTGGGGGCCCCCTGGGGGCCCTTCAGGCCAGCTAGGTCTTTGTGTCCTGGCTCCTTCGGTTTGGGAGCTGTTGCTGCAGTTGGGCATGTTGGCCGGAGAGTGCTTCTCGGGCCGCGAACTGCAACCTTGAAGGAATCTCCCAGGTTCCCGGCCCAACGAAAGCCCCCAGACCCAAATGGAGAGGGGCTGCTTGGGGGCCCCCTGGGGGCCCTTCAGGCCAGCTAGGTCTTTGGGTCCTGGCTCCTTCGGTTTGGGAGCTGTTGCTGCAGTTGAGCATGTTGGCCGGAGAGTGCTTCTCGGGCCGCGAACTGCAACCTTGCAGGTACCTCCCAGGTTCCCGGCCCAACGAAAGCCCCCAGACCCAAATTGAGAGGGGCTGCTTGGGGGCCCCCTGGGGGCCCTTCAGGCCAGCTAGGTCTTTGTGTCCTGGCTCCTTCGCTTTGGGAGCTGTTGCTGCAGTTGGGCATGTTGGCCGGAGAGTGCTTCTCGGGCCGCGAACTGCAACCTTGCAGGATTCTCCCAGGTTCCCGGCCCAACGAAAGCCCCCAGACCCAAATGGAGAGGGGCTGCTTGGGGCCCCCTGGGGGCCCTTCAGGCCAGCTAGGTCTTTGGGTCCTGGCTCCTTCGCTTTGGGAGCTGTTGCTGCAGTTGGGCATGTTGGCCGGAGAGTGCTTCTCGGGCCGCGAACTGCAACCTTGCAGGATTCTCCCAGGTTCCCGGCCCAACGAAAGCCCCCAGACCCAAATTGAGAGGGGCTGCTTGGGGCCCCCCTGGGGGCCCTTCAGGCCAGCTAGGTCTTTGGGTCCTGGCTCCTTCGGTTTGGGAGCTGTTGCTGCAGTTGGGCATGTTGGCCGGAGAGTGCTTCTCGGGCCGCGAACTGCAACCTTGCAGGATTCTCCCAGGTTCCCGGACCAACGAAAGCCCCCAGACCCAAATGGAGAGGGGCTGCTTGGGGCCCCCCTGGGGGCCCTTCAGGCCAGCTAGGTCTTTGGGTCCTGGCTCCTTCGGTTTGGGAGCTGTTGCTGCAGTTGGGCATGTTGGGCGGAGAGTGCTTCTCGGGCCGCGAACTGCAACCTTGCAGGAATCTCCCAGGTTCCATGCCCAACGAAAGCCCCCAGACCCAAATTGAGAGGGGCTGCTTGGGGGCCCCCTGGGGGCCCTTCAGGCCAGCTAGGTCTTTGGGTCCTGGCTCCTTCGCTTTGGGAGCTGTTGCTGCAGTTGGGCATGTTGGCCGGAGAGTGCTTCTCGGGCCGCGAACTGCAACCTTGAAGGAATCTCCCAGGTTCCCGGCCCAACGAAAGCCCCCAGACCCAAATGGAGAGGGGCTGCTTGGGGGCCCCCTGGGGGCCCTTCAGGCCAGCTAGGTCTTTGGGTCCTGGCTCCTTCGCTTTGGGAGCTGTTGCTGCAGTTGGGCATGTTGGGCGGAGAGTGCTTCTCGGGCCGCGAACTGTAACCTTGCAGGTACCTCTCAGGTATCCATGCCCAACGAAAGCCCCCAGACCCAAATGGAGAGGGGCTGCTTGGGGGCCCCCTGGGGGCCCTTCAGGCCAGCTAGCTCTTTGGGTCCTGGCTCCTTCGGTTTGGGAGCTGTTGCTGCAGTTGGGCATGTTGGCCGGAGAGTGCTTCTCGGGCCGCGAACTGCAACCTTGCAGGATTCTCCCAGGTTCCCGGCCCAACGAAAGCCCCCAGACCCAAATGGAGAGGGGCTGCTTGGGGCCCCCCTGGGGGCCCTTCAGGCCAGCTAGCTCTTTGGGTCCTGGCTCCTTCGGTTTGGGAGCTGTTGCTGCAGTTGGGCATGTTGGCCGGAGAGTGCTTCTCGGGCCGCGAACTGCAACCTTGCAGGAATCTCCCAGGTTCCATGCCCAACGAAAGCCCCCAGACCCAAATTGAGAGGGGCTGCTTGGGGGCCCCCTGGGGGCCCTTCAGGCCAGCTAGGTCTTTGGGTCCTGGCTCCTTCGCTTTGGGAGCTGTTGCTGCAGTTGGGCATGTTGGGCGGAGAGTGCTTCTCGGGCCGCGAACTGCAACCTTGCATGAATCTCCCAGTTTCCCGGCCCAACGAAAGCCCCCAGACCCAAATTGAGAGGGGCTGCTTGGGGGCCCCCTGGGGGCCCTTCACGCCACCTAGGTCTTTGGGTCCTGGCTCCTTCGGTTTGGGAGCTGTTGCTGCAGTTGGGCATGTTGGCCGTAGAGTGCTTCTCGGGCCGCGAACTGTAACCTTGCAGGTACCTCTCAGGTATCCATGCCCAACGAAAGCCCCCAGACCCAAATTGAGAGGGGCTGCTTGGAGGCCCCCTGGGGGCCCTTCAGGCCAGCTAGGTCTTTGTGTCCTGGCTCATTCGGTTTGGGAGCTGTTGCTGCAGTTGGGCATGTTGGCCGGAGAGTGCTTCTCGGGCCGCGAACTGCAACCTTGCAGGAATCTCCCAGGTTCGCGGCCCAACGAAAGCCCCCAGACCCAAATGGAGAGGGGCTGCTTGGTGGCCCCCTGGGGGCCCTTCAGGCCAGCTAGGTCTTTGGGTCCTGGCTCCTTCGGTTTGGGAGCTGTTGCTGCAGTTGGGCATGTTGGCCTGAGAGTGCTTCTCGGGCCGCGAACTGTAACCTTGCAGGTACCTCTCAGGTATCCATGCCCAACGAAAGCCCCCAGACCCAAATTGAGAGGGGCTGCTTGGGGGACCCCTGGGGGCCCTTCAGGCCAGCTAGGTCTTTGGGTCCTGGCTCCTTCGCTTTGGGAGCTGTTGCTGCAGTTGGGCATGTTGGGCGGAGAGTGCTTCTCGGGCCGCGAACTGCAACCTTGAAGGAATCTCCCAGGTTCCCGGCCCAACGAAAGCCCCCAGACCCAAATGGAGAGGGGCTGCTTGGGGGCCCCCTGGGGGCCCTTCAGGCCAGCTAGGTCTTTGGGTCCTGGCTCCTTCGGTTTGGGAGCTGTTGCTGCAGTTGGGCATGTTGGCCAGAGAGTGCTTCTCGGGCCGCGAACTGCAACCTTGCAGGTACCTCCCAGGTTCCCGGCCCAACGAAAGCCCCCAGACCCAAATGGAGAGGGGCTGCTTGGGGGCCCCCTGGGGGCCCTTCAGGCCAGCTAGGTCTTTGGGTCCTGGCTCCTTCGCTTTGGGAGCTGTTGCTGCAGTTGGGCATGTTGGCCGGAGAGTGCTTCTCGGGCCGCGAACTGCAACCTTGCAGGATTCTCCCAGGTTTCCGGCCCAACGAAAGACCCCAGACCCAAATTGAGAGGGGCTGCTTGGGGCCCCCCTGGGGGCCCTTCAGGCCAGCTAGGTCTTTGTGTCCTGGCTCCTTCGGTTTGGGAGCTGTTGCTGCAGTTGGGCATGTTGGCCGGAGAGTGCTTCTCGGGCCGCGAACTGCAACCTTGCAGGTACCTCCCAGGTTCACGGCCCAACGAAAACCCCCAGACCCAAATTGAGAGGGGCTGCTTGGGGGCCCCCTGGGGGCCCTTCAGGCCAGCTAGGTCTTTGGGTCCTGGCTCCTTCGGTTTGGGAGCTGTTGCTGCAGTTGGGCATGTTGGCCGGAGAGTGCTTCTCGGGCCGCGAACTGTAACCTTGCAGGTACCTCTCAGGTATCCATGCCCAACGAAAGGCCCCAGACCCAAATTGAGAGGGGCTGCTTGGGGGACCCCTGGGGGCCCTTCAGGCCAGCTAGGTCTTTGGGTCCTGACTCCTTCGGTTTGGGAGCTGTTGCTGCAGTTGAGCATGTTGGCCGGAGAGTGCTTCTCGGGCCGCGAACTGCAACCTTTCAGGTACCTCTCAGGTATCCATGCCCAACGAAAGCCCCCAGACCCAAATTGAGAGGGGCTGCTTGGTGGCCCCCTGGGGGCCCTTCAGGCCAGCTAGGTCTTTGGGTCCTGGCTCCTTCGCTTTGGGAGCTGTTGCTGCAGTTGGGCATGTTGGCCGGAGAGTGCTTCTCGGGCCGCGAACTGCAACCTTGCAGGTAACTCCCAGGTTCCTGGCCCAACTAAAGCCCCCAGACCCAAATGGAGAGGGGCTGCTTTGGGGGCCCCCTGGGGGCCCTTCAGGCCAGCTAGGTCTTTGGGTCCTGGCTCCTTCGCTTTGGGAGCTGTTGCTGCAGTTGGGCATGTTGGGCGGAGAGTGCTTCTCGGGCCGCGAACTGCAACCTTGAAGGAATCTCCCAGGTTCCCGGCCCAACGAAAGCCCCCAGACCCAAATGGAGAGGGGCTGCTTGGGGGCCCCCTGGGGGCCCTTCAGGCCAGCTAGGTCTTTGGGTCCTGGCTCCTTCGGTTTGGGAGCTGTTGCTGCAGTTGGGCATGTTGGCCGGAGAGTGCTTCTCGGGCCGCAAACTGCAACCTTGCAGGTACCTCCCAGGTTCCCGGCCCAACGAAAGCCCCCAGACCCAAATTGAGAGGGGCTGCTTGGGGGCCCCATGGGGGCCCTTCAGGCCAGCTAGGTCTTTGGGTCCTGGCTCCTTCGGTTTGGGAGCTGTTGCTGCAGTTGAGCATGTTGGCCGGAGAGTGCTTCTCGGGCCGCGAACTGTAACCTTGCAGGTACCTCTCAGGTATCCATGCCCAACGAAAGCCCCCAGACCCAAATTGAGAGGGGCTGCTTGGGGGCCCCCTGGGGGCCCTTCAGGCCAGCTAGGTCTTTGTGTCCTGGCTCCTTCGGTTTGGGAGCTGTTGCTGCAGTTGGGCATGTTGGGCGGAGAGTGCTTCTCGGGCCGCGAACTGCAACCTTGCAGGAATCTCCCAGGTTCCCGGCCCAACGAAAGCCCCCAGACCCAAATGGAGAGGGGCTGCTTGGGGGCCCCCTGGGGGCCCTTCAGGCCAGCTAGGTCTTTGTGTCCTGGCTCCTTCGCTTTGCGAGCTGTTGCTGCAGTTGGGCATGTTGGCCGGAGAGTGCTTCTCGGGCCGCGAACTGCAACCTTGCAGGAATCTCCCAGGTTCCCGGCCCAAGAAAAGCCCCCAGACCCAAATGGAGAGGGGCTGCTTGGGGCCCCCCTGGGGGCCCTTCAGGCCAGCTTGGTCTTTGGGTCCTGGCTCCTTCGGTTTGGGAGCTGTTGCTGCAGTTGGGCATGTTGGCCGGAGAGTGCTTCTCGGGCCGCGAACTGCAACCTTGCAGGAATCTCCCAGGTTCCATGCCCAACGAAAGCCCCCAGACCCAAATTGAGAGGGGCTGCTTGGGGGCCCCCTGGGGGCCCTTCAGGCCAGCTAGGTCTTTGGGTCCTGGCTCCTTCGCTTTGGGAGCTGTTGCTGCAGTTGGGCATGTTGGGCGGAGAGTGCTTCTCGGGCCGCGAACTGCAACCTTGCATGAATCTCCCAGGTTCCCGGCCCAACGAAAGCCCCCAGACCCAAATTGAGAGGGGCTGCTTGGGGGCCCCCTGGGGGCCCTTCACGCCACCTAGGTCTTTGGGTCCTGGCTCCTTCGGTTTGGGAGCTGTTGCTGCAGTTGGGCATGTTGGCCTGAGAGTGCTTCTCGGGCCGCGAACTGTAACCTTGCAGGTACCTCTCAGGTATCCATGCCCAACGAAAGCCCCCAGACCCAAATTGAGAGGGGCTGCTTGGGGGACCCCTGGGGGCCCTTCAGGCCAGCTAGGTCTTTGGGTCCTGGCTCCTTCGCTTTGGGAGCTGTTGCTGCAGTTGGGCATGTTGGGCGGAGAGTGCTTCTCGGGCCGCGAACTGCAACCTTGAAGGAATCTCCCAGGTTCCCGGCCCAACGAAAGCCCCCAGACCCAAATGGAGAGGGGCTGCTTGGGGGCCCCCTGGGGGCCCTTCAGGCCAGCTAGGTCTTTGGGTCCTGGCTCCTTCGGTTTGGGAGCTGTTGCTGCAGTTGGGCATGTTGGCCAGAGAGTGCTTCTCGGGCCGCGAACTGCAACCTTGCAGGTACCTCCCAGGTTCCCGGCCCAACGAAAGCCCCCAGACCCAAATTGAGAGGGGCTGCTTGGGGGCCCCCTGGGGGCCCTTCAGGCCAGCTAGGTCTTTGGGTCCTGGCTCCTTCGCTTTGGGAGCTGTTGCTGCAGTTGGGCATGTTGGCCGGAGAGTGCTTCTCGGGCCGCGAACTGCAACCTTGCAGGATTCTCCCAGGTTTCCGGCCCAACGAAAGCCCCCAGACCCAAATTGAGAGGGGCTGCTTGGGGCCCCCCTGGGGGCCCTTCAGGCCAGCTAGGTCTTTGTGTCCTGGCTCCTTCGGTTTGGGAGCTGTTGCTGCAGTTGGGCATGTTGGCCGGAGAGTGCTTCTCGGGCCGCGAACTGCAACCTTGCAGGTACCTCCCAGGTTCACGGCCCAACGAAAACCCCCAGACCCAAATTGAGAGGGGCTGCTTGGGGGCCCCCTGGGGGCCCTTCAGGCCAGCTAGGTCTTTGGGTCCTGGCTCCTTCGGTTTGGGAGCTGTTGCTGCAGTTGGGCATGTTGGCCGGAGAGTGCTTCTCGGGCCGCGAACTGTAACCTTGCAGGTACCTCTCAGGTATCCATGCCCAACGAAAGGCCCCAGACCCAAATTGAGAGGGGCTGCTTGGGGGACCCCTGGGGGCCCTTCAGGCCAGCTAGGTCTTTGGGTCCTGACTCCTTCGGTTTGGGAGCTGTTGCTGCAGTTGAGCATGTTGGCCGGAGAGTGCTTCTCGGGCCGCGAACTGCAACCTTTCAGGTACCTCTCAGGTATCCATGCCCAACGAAAGCCCCCAGACCCAAATTGAGAGGGGCTGCTTGGTGGCCCCCTGGGGGCCCTTCAGGCCAGCTAGGTCTTTGGGTCCTGGCTCCTTCTGTTTGGGAGCTGTTGCTGCAGTTGGGCATGTTGGCCGGAGAGTGCTTCTCGGGCCGCGAACTGCAACCTTGCAGGTACCTCCCAGGTTCCCGGCCCAACGAAATCCCCCAGACCCAAATGGAGAGGGGCTGCTTGGGGGCCCCCTGGGGGCCCTTCAGGCCAGCTAGGTCTTTGTGTCCTGGCTCCTTCGCTTTGGGAGCTGTTGCTGCAGTTGGGCATGTTGGGCGGAGAGTGCTTCTCGGGCCGCGAACTGCAACCTTGAAGGAATCTCCCAGGTTCCCGGCCCAACGAAAGCCCCCAGACCCAAATGGAGAGGGGCTGCTTGGGGGCCCCCTGGGGGCCCTTCAGGCCAGCTAGGTCTTTGGGTCCTGGCTCCTTCGCTTTGGGAGCTGTTGCTGCAGTTGGGCATGTTGGCCGGAGAGTGCTTCTCGGGCCGCAAACTGCAACCTTGCAGGTACCTCCCAGGTTCCCGGCCCAACGAAAGCCCCCAGACCCAAATTGAGAGGGGCTGCTTGGGGGCCCCATGGGGGCCCTTCAGGCCAGCTAGGTCTTTGGGTCCTGGCTCCTTCGGTTTGGGAGCTGTTGCTGCAGTTGAGCATGTTGGCCGGAGAGTGCTTCTCGGGCCGCGAACTGTAACCTTGCAGGTACCTCTCAGGTATCCATGCCCAACGAAAGCCCCCAGACCCAAATTGAGAGGGGCTGCTTGGGGGCCCCCTGGGGGCCCTTCAGGCCAGCTAGGTCTTTGGGTCCTGGCTCCTTCGGTTTGGGAGCTGTTGCTGCAGTTGGGCTTGTTGGGCGGAGAGTGCTTCTCGGGCCGCGAACTGCAACCTTGCAGGAATCTCCCAGGTTCCCGGCCCAACGAAAGCCCCCAGACCCAAATGGAGAGGGGCTGCTTGGGGGCCCCCTGGGGGCCCTTCAGGCCAGCTAGGTCTTTGTGTCCTGGCTCCTTCGCTTTGCGAGCTGTTGCTGCAGTTGGGCATGTTGGCCGGAGAGTGCTTCTCGGGCCGCGAACTGCAACCTTGCAGGAATCTCCCAGGTTCCCGGCCCAACAAAAGGCCCCAGACCCAAATGGAGAGGGGCTGCTTGGGGGCCCCCTGGGGGCCCTTCAGGCCAGCTAGGTCTTTGGGTCCTGGCTCCTTCGCTTTGGGAGCTGTTGCTGCAGTTGGGCATGTTGGCCGGAGAGTGCTTCTCGGGCCGCGAACTGCAACCTTGCAGGATTCTCCCAGGTTCCCGGCCCAACGAAAGCCCCCAGACCCAAATTGAGAGGGGCTGCTTGGGGGCCCCCTGTGGGCCCTTCAGGCCAGCTAGGTCTTTGGGTCCTGGCTCCTTCGCTTTGGGAGCTGTTGCTGCAGTTGGGCATGTTGGGCGGAGAGTGCTTCTCGGGCCGCGAACTGCAACCTTGCAGGAATCTCCCAGGTTCCCGGCCCAACGAAAGCCCCCAGACCCAAATGGAGAGGGGCTGCTTGGGGGCCCCCTGTGGGCCCTTCAGGCCAGCTAGGTCTTTGGGTCCTGGCTCATTCGGTTTGGGAGCTGTTGCTGCAGTTGGGCATGTTGGCCGGAGAGTGCTTCTCGGGCCGCGAACTGCAACCTTGCAGGAATCTCCCAGGTTCCCGGCCCAACAAAAGGCCCCAGACCCAAATGGAGAGGGGCTGCTTGGGGGCCCCCTGGGGCCCCTTCAGGCCAGCTAGGTCTTTGGGTCCTGGCTCCTTCGCTTTGGGAGCTGTTGCTGCAGTTGGGCATGTTGGCCGGAGAGTGCTTCTCGGGCCGTGAACTGCAACCTTGCAGGTACCTCCCAGGTTCCCGGCCCAACGAAAGCCCCCAGACCCAAATTGAGAGGGGCTGCTTGGGGGCCCCCTGGGGGCCCTTCAGGCCAGCTAGGTCTTTGGGTCCTGGCTCCTTCGGTTTGGGAGCTGTTGCTGCAGTTGGGCATGTTGGCGGGAGAGTGCTTCTCGGGCCGCGAACTGCAACCTTGCAGGATCCTCCCAGGTTCGCGGCCCAACGAAAACCCCCAGACCCAAATTGAGAGGGGCTGCTTGGGGGCCCCCTGGGGGCCCTTCAGGCCAGCTAGGTCTTTGGGTCCTGGCTCCTTCGCTTTGGGAGCTGTTGCTGCAGTTGAGCATGTTGGCCGGAGAGTGCTTCTCGGGCCGCGAACTGTAACCTTGCAGGTACCTCTCAGGTATACATGCCCAACGAAAGCCCCCAGACCCAAATTGAGAGGGGCTGCTTGGGGGCCCCCTGGGGGCCCTTCAGGCCAGCTAGGTCTTTGGGTCCTGGCTCCTTCGCTTTGGGAGCTGTTGCTGCAGTTGGGCATGTTGGCCGGAGAGTGCTTCTTGGGCCGCGAACTGCAACCTTGCAGGTACCTCTCAGGTATCCATGCCCAACGAAAGCCCCCAGACCCAAATGGAGAGGGGCTGCTTGGTGGCCCCCTGGGGGCCCTTCAGGCCAGCTAGGTCTTTGGGTCCTGGCTCCTTCGCTTTGGGAGCTGTTGCTGCAGTTGGGCATGTTGGCCGGAGAGTGCTTCTCGGGCAGCGAACTGCAACCTTGCAGGATTCTCCCAGCTTCCCGGCCCAACGAAAGCCCCCAGACCCAAATTGAGAGGGGCTGCTTGGGGGCCCCCTGGGGGCCCTTCAGGCCAGCTAGGTCTTTGTGTCCTGGCTCCTTCGCTTTGGGAGCTGTTGCTGCAGTTGGGCATGTTGGCCGGAGAGTGCTTCTCGGGCCGCGAACTGCAACCTTGCAGGAATCTCCCAGGTTCCCGGCCCAACGAAAGCCCCCAGACCCAAATGGAGAGGGGCTGCTTGGGGGCCCCCTGGGGGCCCTTCAGGCCAGCTAGGTCTTTGGGTCCTGGCTCCTTCGGTTTGGGAGCTGTTGCTGCACTTGGGCATGTTGGCCGGAGAGTGCTTCTCGGGCCGCGAACTGCAACCTTGCAGGATTCTCCCAGGTTCCCGGCCCAACGAAAGCCCCCAGACCCAAATGGAGAGGGGCTGCTTGGGGGCCCCCTGGGGGCACTTCAGGCCAGCTAGGTCTTTGGGTCCTGGCTCCTTCGGTTTGGGAGCTGTTGCTGCAGTTGAGCATGTTGGCCGGAGAGTGCTTCTCGGGCCGCGAACTGTAACCTTGCAGGTACCTCTAAGGTGTCCATGCCCAACGAAAGCCCCCAGACCCAAATGGAGAGGGGCTGCTTGGGGGCCCCCTGGGGGCCCTTCAGGCCAGCTAGGTCTTTGGGTCCTGGCTCCTTCGCTTTGGGAGCTGTTGCTGCAGTTGGGCATGTTGGCCGGAGAGTGCTTCTCGGGCCGCGAACTGCAACCTTGCAGGTACCTCCCAGGTTCCCGGCCCAACGAAAGCCCCCAGACCCAAATTGAGAGGGGCTGCTTGGGGGCCCCCTGGGGGCCCTTCAGGCCAGCTAGGTCTTTGGGTCCTGGCTCCTTCGCTTTGGGAGCTGTTGCTGCAGTTGGGCATGTTGGCCGGAGAGTGCTTCTCGGGCCGCGAACTGCAACCTTGAAGGAATCTCCCAGGTTCCCGGCCCAACGAAAGCCCCCAGACCCAAATGGAGAGGGGCTGCTTGGGGGCCCCCTGGGGGCCCTTCAGGCCAGCTAGGTCTTTGGGTCCTGGCTCCTTCGCTTTGGGAGCTGTTGCTGCAGTTGGGCATGTTGGCCGGAGAGTGCTTCTCGGGCCGCGAACTGCAACCTTGCAGGTACCTCCCAGGTTCCCGGCCCAATGAAAGCCCCCAGACCCAAATTGAGAGGGGCTGCTTGGGGGCCCCCTGGGGGCCCTTCAGGCCAGCTAGGTCTTTGGGTCCTGGCTCCTTCGCTTTGGGAGCTGTTGCTGCAGTTGGGCATGTTGGGCGGAGAGTGCTTCTCGGGCCGCGAACTGTAACTTGCAGGTACCTCTCAGGTATACATGCCCAACGAAAGCCCCCAGACCCAAATGGAGAGGGGCTGCTTGGTGGCCTTCTGGGGGCCCTTCAGGCCAGCTAGGTCTTTGGGTCCTGGCTCCTTCGCTTTGGGAGCTGTTGCTGGATATTGGGCATGTTGGCCGGAGAGTACTTCTCGGGCCGCGAACTGCAACCTTACTGGTATCTCCCAGGTTCTCAGCCTAAAGAAAGCCCCCAGACCCAAATGGAGAGGGGCTGCTTGGGGGCCCCCTGGGGGCCCTTCAGGCCAGCTAGGTCTTTGTGTCCTGGCTCATTCGGTTTGGGAGCTGTTGTTGACGTTGGGCATGTTGGCCGGAGAGTGCTTCTCGGGCCGCGAACTGCAACCTTGCTGGTACCTCCCAGGTTCCCGGCCCAACTAAAGCCCCCAGACTCAAATGGAGAGGAGCTCCTTGGGGGCCCCATGGGGGCCCTTCAGGCCAGCTAGGTCTTTGGGTCCTGGCTCCTTCGGTTTGGGAGCTGTTGCTGCAGTTGGGCATGTTGGCCGGAGAGTGCTTCTCGGGCCGCGAACTGCAAACTTGCAGGATTCTCCCAGGTTCCCGGCCCAACGAAAGCCCCCAGACCCAAATTGAGAGGGGCTGCTTGGGGGCCCCCTGGGGGCCCTTCAGACCAGCTAGGTCTTTGGGTCCTGGCTCCTTCGCTTTGGGAGCTGTTGCTGCAGTTGAGCATGTTGGCCGGAGAGTGCTTCTCGGGCCGCGAACTGCAACCTTGCAGGATTCTCCCAGGTTCCCGGCCCAACGAAAGCCCCCAGACCCAAATTGAGAGGGGCTGCTTGGGGGCCCCCTGGTGGCCCTTCAGGCCAGCTAGGTCTTTGGGTCCTGGCTCCTTCGGTTTGGGAGCTGTTGCTGCAGTTGGGCATGTTGGCCGGAGAGTGCTTCTCGGGCCGCGAACTGCAACCTTGCAGGAATCTCCCAGGTTCCCGGCCCAACGAAAGCCCCCAGACCCAAATTGAGAGGGGCTGCTTGGGGGCCCCCTGGGGGCCCTTCAGGCCAGCTAGGTCTTTGGGTCCTGGCTCCTTCGCTTTGGGAGCTGTTGCTGCAGTTGGGCATGTTGGCCGGAGAGTGCTTCTCGGGCCGCGAACTGCAACCTTGCAGGATTCTCCCAGGTTCCCGGCCCAACGAAAGCCCCCAGACCCAAATTGAGAGGGGCTGCTTGGGGCCCCCCTGGGGGCCCTTCAGGCCAGCTAGGTCTTTGGGTCCTGGCTCCTTCGGTTTGGGAGCTGTTGCTGCAGTTGGGCATGTTGGCCGGAGAGTGCTTCTCGGGCCGCGAACTGCAACCTTGCAGGATTCTCCCAGGTTCCCGGCCCAACGAAAGCCCCCAGACCCAAATTGAGAGGGGCTGCTTGGGGGCCCCCTGGGGGCCCTTCAGGCCAGCTAGGTCTTTGTGTCCTGGCTCCTTCGGTTTGGGAGCTGTTGCTGCAGTTGGGCATGTTGGCCGGAGAGTGCTTCTCGGGCCTCGAACTGCAACCTTGCAGGTACCTCCCAGGTTCCCGGCCCAACGAAAACCCCCAGACCCAAATGGAGAGGGGCTGCTTGGGGGCCCCCTGGGGGCCCTTCAGGCCAGCTAGGTCTTTGGGTCCTGGCTCCTTCGGTTTGGGAGCTGTTGCTGCACTTGGGCATGTTGGCCGGAGAGTGCTTCTCGGGCCGCGAACTGCAACCTTGCAGGAATCTCCCAGGTTCCCGGCCCAACGAAAGCCCCCAGACCCAAATGGAGAGGGGCTGCTTGGGGGCCCCCTGGGGGCCCTTCAGGCCAGCTAGGTCTTTGGGTCCTGGCTCCTTCGGTTTGGGAGCTGTTGCTGCAGTTGGGCATGTTGGCCGGAGAGTGCTTCTCGGGCCGCGAACTGCAACCTTGCAGGAATCTCCCAGGTTCCCGGCCCAACGAAAGCCCCCAGACCCAAATGGAGAGGGGCTGCTTGGTGGCCTTCTGGGGGCCCTTCAGGCCAGCTAGGTCTTTGGGTCCTGGCTCCTTCGGTTTGGGAGCTGTTGCTGCAGTTGGGCATGTTGGCCGGAGAGTGCTTCTCGGGCCGCGAACTGCAACCTTGCAGGATTCTCCCAGGTTCCCGGCCCAACGAAAGCCCCCAGACCCAAATGGAGAGGGGCTGCTTGGGGCCCCCCTGGGGGCCCTTCAGGCCAGCTAGGTCTTTGGGTCCTGGCTCCTTCGCTTTGGGAGCTGTTGCTGCAGTTGGGCATGTTGGCCGGAGAGTGCTTCTCGGGCCGCGAACTGCAACCTTGCAGGATTCTCCCAGGTTCCCGGCCCAACGAAAGCCCCCAGACCCAAATGGAGAGGGGCTGCTTGGGGGCCCCCTGGGGGCCCTTCAGGCCAGCTAGGTCTTTGGGTCCTGGCTCCTTCGGTTTGGGAGCTGTTGCTGCAGTTGGGCATGTTGGGCGGAGAGTGCTTCTCGGGCCGCGAACTCTAACTTGCAGGTACCTCTCAGGTATACATGCCCAAAGAAAGCCCCCAGACCCAAATGGAGAGGGGCTGCTTGGTGGCCTTCTGGGGGCCCTTCAGGCCAGCTAGGTCTTTGGGTCCTGGCTCCTTCGGTTTGGGAGCTGTTGCTGGATATTGGGCATGTTGGCCGGAGAGTGCTTCTCGGGCCGCGAACTGCAACCTTGCAGGTACCTCCCAGGTTCCCGGCCCAACTAAAGCCCCCAGACCCAAATGGAGAGGAGCTCCTTGGGGGCCCCCTGGGGGCCCTTCAGGCCAGCTAGGTCTTTGTGTCCTGGCTCCTTCGGTTTGGGAGCTGTTGCTGCAGTTGGGCATGTTGGCCGGAGAGTGCTTCTCGGGCCGCGAACTGCAACCTTGCAGGTACCTCCCAGGTTCCCGGCCCAACGAAAGCCCCCAGACCCAAATTGAGAGGGGCTGCTTGGGGGCCCCCTGGTGGCCCTTCAGGCCAGCTAGGTCTTTGGGTCCTGGCTCCTTCGGTTTGGGAGCTGTTGCTGCAGTTGGGCATGTTGGCCGGAGAGTGCTTCTCGGGCCGCGAATTGCAACCTTGCAGGAATCTCCCAGGTTCCCGGCCCAACGAAAGCCCCCAGACCCAAATTGAGAGGGGCTGCTTGGGGGCCCCCTGGGGGCCCTTCAGGCCAGCTAGGTCTTTGGGTCCTGGCTCCTTCGGTTTGGGAGCTGTTGCTGCAGTTGGGCATGTTGGCCGGAGAGTGCTTCTCGGGCCGCGAACTGCAACCTTGCAGGATTCTCCCAGGTACCCAGCCCAAAGAAAGCCCCCAGACCCAAATTGAGAGGGGCTGCTTGGGGCCCCCCTGGGGGCCCTTCAGGCCAGCTAGGTCTTTGGGTCCTGGCTCCTTCGGTTTGGGAGCTGTTGCTGCAGTTGGGCATGTTGGCCGGAGAGTGCTTCTCGGGCCGCGAACTGCAACCTTGCAGGATTCTCCCAGGTTCCCGGCCCAACGAAAGCCCCCAGACCCAAATTGAGAGGGGCTGCTTGGGGGCCCCCTGGGGGCCCTTCAGGCCAGCTAGGTCTTTGTGTCCTGGCTCCTTCGGTTTGGGAGCTGTTGCTGCAGTTGGGCATGTTGGCCGGAGAGTGCTTCTCGGGCCTCGAACTGCAACCTTGCAGGTACCTCCCAGGTTCCCGGCCCAACGAAAACCCCCAGACCCAAATGGAGAGGGGCTGCTTGGGGGCCCCCTGGGGGCCCTTCAGGCCAGCTAGGTCTTTGGGTCCTGGCTCCTTCGGTTTGGGAGCTGTTGCTGCAGTTGGGCATGTTGGCCGGAGAGTGCTTCTCGGGCCGCGAACTGCAACCTTGCAGGAATCTCCCAGGTTCCCGGCCCAACGAAAGCCCCCAGACCCAAATGGAGAGGGGCTGCTTGGGGGCCCCCTGGGGGCCCTTCAGGCCAGCTAGGTCTTTGGGTCCTGGCTCCTTCGGTTTGGGAGCTGTTGCTGCAGTTGGGCATGTTGGCCGGAGAGTGCTTCTCGGGCCGCGAACTGCAACCTTGCAGGAATCTCCCAGGTTCCCGGCCCAACGAAAGCCCCCAGACCCAAATGGAGAGGGGCTGCTTGGTGGCCTTCTGGGGGCCCTTCAGGCCAGCTAGGTCTTTGGGTCCTGGCTCCTTCGGTTTGGGAGCTGTTGCTGCAGTTGGGCATGTTGGCCGGAGAGTGCTTCTCGGGCCGCGAACTGCAACCTTGCAGGATTCTCCCAGGTTCCCGGCCCAACGAAAGCCCCCAGACCCAAATTGAGAGGGGCTGCTTGGGGCCCCCCTGGGGGCCCTTCAGGCCAGCTAGGTCTTTGTGTCCTGGCTCCTTCGGTTTGGGAGCTGTTGCTGCAGTTGGGCATGTTGGCCGGAGAGTGCTTCTCGGGCCGCGAACTGCAACCTTGCAGGATTCTCCCAGGTTCCCGGCCCAACGAAAGCCCCCAGACCCAAATTGAGAGGTGCTGCTTGGGGGCCCCCTGGGGGCCCTTCAGGCCAGCTAGGTCTTTGGGTCCTGGCTCCTTCGGTTTGGGAGCTGTTGCTGCAGTTGGGCATGTTGGCCGGAGAGTGCTTCTCGGGCCGCGAACTGCAACCTTGCAGGTACCTCCCAGGTTCCCGGCCCAACGAAAGCCCCCAGACCCAAATGGAGAGGGGCTGCTTGGGGGCCCCCTGGGGGCCCTTCAGGCCAGCTAGGTCTTTGGGTCCTGGCTCCTTCGGTTTGGGAGCTGTTGCTGCACTTGGGCATGTTGGGCGGAGAGTGCTTCTCGGGCCTCGAACTCTAACTTGCAGGTACCTCTCAGGTATACATGCCCAAAGAAAGCCCCCAGACCCAAATGGAGAGGGGCTGCTTGGGGGCCTTCTGGGGGCCCTTCAGGCCAGCTAGGTCTTTGGGTCCTGGCTCCTTCGCTTTGGGAGCTGTTGCTGGATATTGGGCATGTTGGCCGGAGAGTGCTTCTCGGGCCGCGAACTGCAACCTTGCAGGTACCTCCCAGGTTCCCGGCCCAACTAAAGCCCCCAGACCCAAATGGAGAGGAGCTCCTTGGGGGCCCCCTGGGGGCCCTTCAGGCCAGCTAGGTCTTTGTGTCCTGGCTCCTTCGGTTTGGGAGCTGTTGCTGCAGTTGGGCATGTTGGCCGGAGAGTGCTTCTCGGGCCGCGAACTGCAACCTTGCAGGATTCTCCCAGGTTCCATGCCCAACGAAAGCCCCCAGACCCAAATTGAGAGGGGCTGCTTGGGGGCCCCCTGGGGGCCCTTCAAGCCAGCTAGGTCTTTGGGTCCTGGCTCCTTCGGTTTGGGAGCTGTTGCTGCAGTTGGGCATGTTGGCCGGAGAGTGCTTCTCGGGCCGCGAACTGCAACCTTGCAGGATTCTCCCAGGTTCCCGGCCCAACGAAAGCCCCCAGACCCAAATTGAGAGGGGCTGCTTGGGGCCCCCCTGGGGGCCCTTCAGGCCAGCTAGGTCTTTGGGTCCTGGCTCCTTCGCTTTGGGAGCTGTTGCTGCAGTTGGGCATGTTGGCCGGAGAGTGCTTCTCGGGCCGCGAACTGCAACCTTGCAGGATTCTCCCAGGTTCCCGGCCCAACGAAAGCCCCCAGACCCAAATTGAGAGGTGCTGCTTGGGGGCCCCCTGGGGGCCCTTCAGGCCAGCTAGGTCTTTGTGTCCTGGCACCTTCGCTTTGGGAGCTGTTGCTGCAGTTGGGCATGTTGGCCGGAGAGTGCTTCTCGGGCCGCAAACTGTAACTTGCAGGTACCTCTCAGGTATACATGCCCAACGAAAGCCCCCAGACCCAAATGGAGAGGGGCTGCTTGGTGGCCTTCAGGGGGCCCTTCAGGCCAGCTAGGTCTTTGGGTCCTGGCTCCTTCGGTTTGGGAGCTGTTGCTGGATATTGGGCATGTTGGCCGGAGAGTGCTTCTCGGGCCGCGAACTGCAACCTTGCTGGTATCTCCCAGGTTCTCAGCCTAAAGAAAGCCCCCAGACCCAAATGGAGAGGGGCTGCTTGGGGGCCCCCTGGGGACCCTTCAGGCCAGCTAGGTCTTTGGGTCCTGGCTCATTCGGTTTGGGAGCTGTTTTTGACGTTGGGCATGTTGGCCGGAGAGTGCTTCTCGGGCCTCGAACTGCAACCTTGCAGGAATCTCCCAGGTTCCCGGCCCAACAAAAGCCCCCAGACCCAAATGGAGAGGGGCTGCTTGGGGGCCCCCTGGGGGCCCTTCAGGCCAGCTAGGTCTTTGGGTCCTGGCTCCTTCGGTTTGGGAGCTGTTGCTGCAGTTGGGCATGTTGGCCGGAGAGTGCTTCTCGGGCCGCGAACTGCAACCTTGCAGGATTCTCCCAGGTTCCCGGCCCAACGAAAGCCCCCAGACCCAAATTGAGAGGGGCTGCTTGGGGGCCCCCTGGGGGCCCTTCAGGCCAGCTAGGTCTTTGGGTCCTGGCTCCTTCGCTTTGGGAGCTGTTGCTGCACTTGGGCATGTTGGCCGGAGAGTGCTTCTCGGGCCGCGAACTGTAACTTGCAGGTACCTCTCAGGTATACATGCCCAAAGAAAGCCCCCAGACCCAAATTGAGAGGGGCTGCTTGGGGCCCCCCTGGGGGCCCTTCAGGCCAGCTAGGTCTTTGGGTCCTGGCTCCTTCGGTTTGGGAGCTGTTGCTGCAGTTGGCATGTTGGCCGGAGAGTGCTTCTCGGGCCGCGAACTGCAACCTTGCAGGAATCTCCCAGGTTCCATGCCCAACGAAAGCCCCCAGACCCAAATTGAGAGGGGCTGCTTGGGGGCCCCCTGGGGGCCCTTCAGGCCAGCTAGGTCTTTGGGTCCTGGCTCCTTCGCTTTGGGAGCTGTTGCTGCAGTTGGGCATGTTGGCCGGAGAGTGCTTCTCGGGCCGCGAACTGCAACCTTGCAGGTAACTCCCAGGTTCCCGGCCCAACGAAAGCCCCCAGACCCAAATGGAGAGGGGCTGCTTGGGGGCCCCCTGGGGGCCCTTCAGGCCAGCTAGGTCTTTGGGTCCTGGCTCCTTCGGTTTGGGAGCTGTTGCTGCAGTTGAGCATGTTGGCCGGAGAGTGCTTCTCGGGCCGCGAACTGTAACCTTGCAGGTACCTCTCAGGTATCCATGCCCAAAGAAAGCCCCCAGATCCAAATGGAGAGGGGCTGCTTGGTGGCCCCCTGGGGGCCCTTCAGGCCAGCTAGGTCTTTGGGTCCTGGCTCCTTCGGTTTGGGAGCTGTTGCTGCAGTTGGGCATGTTGGCCGGAGAGTGCTTCTCGGGCCGCGAACTGCAACCTTGCAGGATTCTCCCAGGTTCCCGGCCCAACGAAAGCCCCCAGACCCAAATGGAGAGGGGCTGCTTGGGGGCCCCCTGGGGGCCCTTCAGGCCAGCTAGGTCTTTGGGTCCTGACTCCTTCGCTTTGGGAGCTGTTGCTGCAGTTGGGCATGTTGGCCGGAGAGTGCTTCTCGGGCCGCGAACTCCAACCTTGAAGGAATCTCCCAGGTTCCCGGCCCAACGAAAGCCCCCAGACCCAAATTGAGAGGGGCTACTTGGGGGCCCCCTGGGGGCCCTTCAGGCCAGCTAGGTCTTTGGGTCCTGGCTCCTTCGGTTTGGGAGCTGTTGCTGCAGTTGGGCATGTTGGCCGGAGAGTGCTTCTCGGGCGGCGAACTGCAACCTTGCATGAATCTCCCAGGTTCCCGGCCCAACGAAAGCCCCCAGACCCAAATTGAGAGGGGCTGCTTGGGGGCCCCATGGGGGCCCTTCAGGCCAGCTAGGTCTTTGGGTCCTGGCTCCTTCGCTTTGGGAGCTGTTGCTGCAGTTGGGCATGTTGGCCGGAGAGTGCTTCTCGGGCCGCGAACTGCAACCTTGCAGGATTCTCCCAGGTGCTCAGCCTAAAGAAAGCCCCCAGACCCAAATGGAGAGGGGCTGCTTGGGGGCCCCCTGGGGGCCCTTTAGGCCAGCTAGGTCTTTGGGTCCTGGCTCCTTCGGTTTGGGAGCTGTTGCTGCAGTTGGGCATGTTGGCCGGAGAGTGCTTCTCGGGCCGCGAACTGCAACCTTGCATGAATCTCCCAGGTTCCCGGCCCAACGAAAGCCCCCAGACCCAAATTGAGAGGGGCTGCTTGGGGGCCCCCTGGGGACCCTTCAGGCCAGCTAGGTCTTTGGGTCCTGGCTCCTTCGGTTTGGGAGCTGTTGCTGCAGTTGGGCATGTTGGCCGGAGAGTGCTTCTCGGGCCGCGAACTGTAACCTTGCAGGTACCTCTCAGGTATCCATGCCCAACGAAAGCCCCCAGACCCAAATTGAGAGGGGCTGCTTGGGGGCCCCCTGGGGCACTTCAGGCCAGCTAGGTCTTTGGGTCCTGGCTCCTTCGGTTTGGGAGCTGTTGCTGCATTTGGGCATGTTGGGCGGAGAGTGCTTCTCGGGCCGCGAACTGCAACCTTGAAGGAATCTCCCAGGTTCCCGGCCCAACGAAAGCCCCCAGACCCAAATTGAGAGGGGCTGCTTGGGGGCCCCCTGGGGGCCCTTCAGGCCAGCTAGGTCTTTGTGTCCTGGCTCATTCGGTTTGGGAGCTGTTGCTGCAGTTCGGCATGTTGGCCGGAGAGTGCTTCTCGGGCCTCGAACTGCAACGTTGCAGGAATCTCCCAGGTTCCCGGCCCAACGAAATCCCCCAGACCCAAATGGAGAGGGGCTGCTTGGGGCCCCCTGGGGGCCCTTCAGGCCAGCTAGGTCTTTGGGTCCTGGCTCCTTCGCTTTGGGAGCTGTTGCTGCAGTTGGGCATGTTGGCCGGAGAGTGCTTCTCCGGCCGCGAACTGCAACCTTGCATGAATCTCCCAGGTTCCCGGCCCAACGAAAGCCCCCAGACCAAAATGGAGAGGGGCTGCTTGGGGGCCCCCTGGGGGCCCTTCAGGCCAGCTAGGTCTTTGGGTCCTGGCTCCTTCGGTTTGCGAGCTGTTGCTGCAGTTGGGCATGTTGGGCGGAGAGTGCTTCTCGGGCCGCAAACTGTAACTTTCAGGTACCTCTCAGGTATACATGCCCAACAAAAGCCCCCAGACCCAAATGGAGAGGGGCTGCTTGGGGGCCCCCTGGGGGCCCTTCAGGCCAGCTAGGTCTTTGGGTCCTGGCTCCTTCGCTTTGGGAGCTGTTGCTGCAGTTGGGCATGTTGGCCGGAGAGTGCTTCTCGGGCCGCGAACTGCAACCTTGCTGGTATCTCCCAGGTTCTCAGCCTAAAGAAAGCCCCCAGACCCAAATGGAGAGGGGCTGCTTGGGGGCCCCCTGGGGGCCCTTCAGGCCAGCTAGGTCTTTGGGTCCTGGCTCCTTCGCTTTGGGAGCTGTTGCTGCAGTTGGGCATGTTGGGCGGAGAGTGCTTCTCGGGCCGCGAACTGCAACCTTGCAGGAATCTCCCAGGTTCCCGGCCCAACGAAAGCCCCCAGACCCAAATGGAGAGGGGCTGCTTGGGGGCCCCCTGGGGGCCCTTCAGGCCAGCTAGGTCTTTGTGTCCTGGCTCCTTCGGTTTGGGAGCTGTTGCTGCAGTTGGGCATGTTGGCCGGAGAGTGCTTCTCGGGCCGCGAACTGCAACCTTGCAGGATTCTCCCAGGTTCCCGGACCAACGAAAGCCCCCAGACCCAAATTGAGAGGGGCTGCTTGGGGCCCCCCTGGGGGCCCTTCAGGCCAGCTAGGTCTTTGGGTCCTGGCTCCTTCGGTTTGGGAGCTGTTGCTGCAGTTGGGCATGTTGGCCGGAGAGTGCTTCTCGGGCCGCGAACTGCAACCTTGCAGGAATCTCCCAGGTTCCATGCCCAACGAAAGCCCCCAGACCCAAATTGAGAGGGGCTGCTTGGGGGCCCCCTGGGGGCCCTTCAGGCCAGCTAGGTCTTTGGGTCCTGGCTCCTTCGCTTTGGGAGCTGTTGCTGCAGTTGGGCATGTTGGCCGGAGAGTGCTTCTCGGGCCGCGAACTGCAACCTTGCAGGTAACTCCCAGGTTCCCGACCCAACGAAAGCCCCCAGACCCAAATTGAGAGGGGCTGCTTGGGGGCCCCCTGGGGGCCCTTCAGGCCAGCTAGGTCTTTGGGTCCTGGCTCCTTCGGTTTGGGAGCTGCTTTTGACGTTGGGCATGTTGGCCGGAGAGTGCTTCTCGGGCCGCGAACTGCAAACTTGCAGGAATCTCCCAGGTTCCCGGCCCAACGAAAGCCCCCAGACCCAAATGGAGAGGGGCTGCTTGGGGGCCCCCTGGGGGCCCTTCAGGCCAGCTAGGTCTTTGGGTCCTGGCTCCTTCGCTTTGGGAGCTGTTGCTGCAGTTGGGCATGTTGGCCGGAGAGTGCTTCTCGGGCCGCGAACTGCAACCTTGCAGGTAACTCCCAGGTTCCCGGCCCAACGAAAGCCCCCAGACCCAAATGGAGAGGGGCTGCTTGGGGGCCCCCTGGGGGCCCTTCAGGCCAGCTAGTTCTTTGGGTCCTGGCTCCTTCGCTTTGGGAGCTGTTGCTGCAGTTGGGCATGTTGGCCGGAGAGTGCTTCTCGGGCCGCGAACTGCAACCTTGCAGGATTCTCCCAGGTTCCCGGCCCAACGAAAGCCCCCTGACCCAAATTGAGAGGGGCTGCTTGGGGCCCCCCTGGGGGCCCTTCAGGCCAGCTAGGTCTTTGGGTCCTGGCTCCTTCGCTTTGGGAGCTGTTGCTGCAGTTGGGCATGTTGGCCGGAGAGTGCTTCTCGGGCCGCGAACTGCAACCTTGCAGGATTCTCCCAGGTTCCCGGCCCAACGAAAGCCCCCAGACCCAAATTGAGAGGTGATGCTTGGGGGCCCCCTGGGGGCCCTTCAGGCCAGCTAGGTCTTTGGGTCCTGGCTCCTTCGGTTTGGGAGCTGTTGCTGCAGTTGGGCATGTTGGCCGGAGAGTGCTTCTCGGGCCGCGAACTGCAACCTTGCAGGTACCTCCCAGGTTCCCGGCCCAACGAAAGCCCCCAGACCCAAATGGAGAGGGGCTGCTTGGGGGCCCCCTGGGGGCCGTTCAGGCCAGCTAGGTCTTTGGGTCCTGGCTCCTTCGCTTTGGGAGCTGTTGCTGCAGTTGGGCATTTTGGCCGGAGAGTGCTTCTCGGGCCGCAAACTGTAACTTGCAGGTATCTCTCAGGTATACATGCCCAACGAAAGCCCCCAGACCCAAATGGAGAGGGGCTGCTTGGTGGCCTTCTGGGGGCCCTTCAGGCCAGCTAGGTCTTTGGGTCCTGGCTCCTTCGCTTTGGGAGCTGTTGCTGGATATTGGGCATGTTGGCCGGAGAGTGCTTCTCGGGCCTCGAACTGCAACCTTGCAGGAATCTCCCAGGTTCCCGGCCCAACAAAAGCTCCCAGACCCAAATGGAGAGGGGCTGCTTGGGGGCCCCCTGGGGGCCCTTCAGGCCAGCTAGGTCTTTGGGTCCTGGCTCCTTCGGTTTGGGAGCTGTTGCTGCAGTTGGGCATGTTGGCCGGAGAGTGCTTCTCGGGCCGCGAACTGCAACCTTGCAGGATTCTCCCAGGTTCTCGGCCCAACGAAAGCCCCCAGACCCAAATTGAGAGGGGCTGCTTGGGGGCCCCCTGGGGGCCCTTCAGGCCAGCTAGGTCTTTGGGTCCTGGCTCCTTCGGTTTGGGAGCTGTTGCTGCACTTGGGCATGTTGGCCGGAGAGTGCTTCTCGGGCCGCGAACTGTAACTTGCAGGTACCTCTCAGGTATACATGCCCAAAGAAAGCCCCCAGACCCAAATTGAGAGGGGCTGCTTGGGGCCCTCCTGGGGGCCCTTCAGGCCAGCTAGGTCTTTGTGTCCTGGCTCCTTCGGTTTGGGAGCTGTTGCTGCAGTTGGGCATGTTGGCCGGAGAGTGCTTCTCGGGCCGCGAACTGCAACCTTGCAGGAATCTCCCAGGTTCCATGCCCAACGAAAGCCCCCAGACCCAAATTGAGAGGGGCTGCTTGGGGGCCCCCTGGGGGCCCTTCAGGCCAGCTAGGTCTTTGGGTCCTGGCTCCTTCGCTTTGGGAGCTGTTGCTGCAGTTGGGCATGTTGGCCGGAGAGTGCTTCTCGGGCCGCGAACTGCAACCTTGCAGGTAACTCCCAGGTTCCCGGCCCAACGAAAGCCCCCAGACCCAAATGGAGAGGGGCTGCTTGGGGGCCCCCTGGGGGCCGTTCAGGCCAGCTAGGTCTTTGGGTCCTGGCTCCTTCGCTTTGGGAGCTGTTGCTGCAGTTGGGCATGTTGGCCGGAGAGTGCTTCTCGGGCCGCAAACTGTAACTTGCAGGTATCTCTCAGGTATACATGCCCAACGAAAGCCCCCAGACCCAAATGGAGAGGGGCTGCTTGGTGGCCTTCTGGGGGCCCTTCAGGCCAGCTAGGTCTTTGGGTCCTGGCTCCTTCGCTTTGGGAGCTGTTGCTGGATATTGGGCATGTTGGCCGGAGAGTGCTTCTCGGGCCTCGAACTGCAACCTTGCAGGAATCTCCCAGGTTCCCGGCCCAACAAAAGCCCCCAGACCCAAATGGAGAGGGGCTGCTTGGGGGCCCCCTGGGGGCCCTTCAGGCCAGCTAGGTCTTTGGGTCCTGGCTCCTTCGGTTTGGGAGCTGTTGCTGCACTTGGGCATGTTGGCCGGAGAGTGCTTCTCGGGCCGCGAACTGCAACCTTGCAGGATTCTCCCAGGTTCCCGGCCCAACGAAAGCCCCCAGACCCAAATTGAGAGGGGCTGCTTGGCGGCCCCCTGGGGGCCCTTCAGGCCAGCTAGGTCTTTGGGTCCTGGCTCCTTCGGTTTGGGAGCTGTTGCTGCACTTGGGCATGTTGGCCGGAGAGTGCTTCTCGGGCCGCGAACTGTAACTTGCAGGTACCTCTCAGGTATACATGCCCAAAGAAAGCCCCCAGACCCAAATTGAGAGGGGCTGCTTGGGGCCCTCCTGGGGGCCCTTCAGGCCAGCTAGGTCTTTGTGTCCTGGCTCCTTCGGTTTGGGAGCTGTTGCTGCAGTTGGGCATGTTGGCCGGAGAGTGCTTCTCGGGCCGCGAACTGCAACCTTGCAGGAATCTCCCAGGTTCCATGCCCAACGAAAGCCCCCAGACCCAAATTGAGAGGGGCTGCTTGGGGGCCCCCTGGGGGCCCTTCAGGCCAGCTAGGTCTTTGGGTCCTGGCTCCTTCGCTTTGGGAGCTGTTGCTGCAGTTGGGCATGTTGGCCGGAGAGTGCTTCTCGGGCCGCGAACTGCAACCTTGCAGGTAACTCCCAGGTTCCCGGCCCAACGAAAGCCCCCAGACCCAAATGGAGAGGGGCTGCTTGGGGGCCCCCTGGGGGCCCTTCAGGCCAGCTAGGTCTTTGGGTCCTGGCTCCTTTGGTTTGGGAGCTGTTGCTGCAGTTGAGCATGTTGGCCGGAGAGTGCTTCTCGGGCCGCGAACTGTAACCTTGCAGGTACCTCTCAGGTATCCATGCCCAAAGAAAGCCCCCATATCCAAATGGAGAGGGGCTGCTTGGTGGCCCCCTGGGGGCCCTTCAGGCCAGCTAGGTCTTTGGGTCCTGGCTCCTTCGCTTTGGGAGCTGTTGCTGCAGTTGGGCATGTTGGCCGGAGAGTGCTTCTCGGGCCGCGAACTGCAACCTTGCAGGTACCTCCCAGGTTCCCGGCCCAACGAAAGCCCCCAGACCCAAATGGAGAGGGGCTGCTTGGGGGCCCCCTGGGGGCCCTTCAGGCCAGCTAGGTCTTTGGGTCCTGGCTCCTTCGCTTTGGGAGCTGTTGCTGCAGTTGGGCATGTTGGGCGGAGAGTGCTTCTCGGGCCGTGAACTCCAACCTTGAAGGAATCTCCCAGGTTCCCGGCCCAACGAAAGCCCCCAGACCCAAATTGAGAGGGGCTGCTTGGGGGCCCCCTGGGGGCCCTTCAGGCCAGCTAGGTCTTTGGGTCCTGGCTCCTTCGGTTTGGGAGCTGTTGCTGCAGTTGGGCATGTTGGCCGGAGAGTGCTTCTCGGGCCGCGAACTGCAACCTTGCATGAATCTCCCAGGTTCCCGGCCCAACGAAAGCCCCCAGACCCAAATTGAGAGGGGCTGCTTGGGGGCCCCCTGGGGGCCCTTCAGGCCAGCTAGGTCTTTGGGTCCTGGCTCCTTCGGTTTGGGAGCTGTTGCTGCAGTTGGGCATGTTGGGCGGAGAGTGCTTCTCGGGCCGCGAACTGCAACCTTGCAGGATTCTCCCAGGTGCTCAGCCTAAAGAAAGCCCCCAGACCCAAATGGAGAGGGGCTGCTTGGGGGCCCCCTGGGGGCCCTTCAGGCCAGCTAGGTCTTTGGGTCCTGGCTCCTTCGGTTTGGGAGCTGTTGCTGCAGTTGGGCATGTTGGCCGGAGAGTGCTTCTCGGGCCGCGAACTGCAACCTTGCAGGAATCTCCCAGGTTCCCGGCCCAACGAAAGCCCCCAGACCCAAATTGAGAGGGTCTGCTTGGGGGCCCCCTGGGGACCGTTCAGGCCAGCTAGGTCTTTGGGTCCTGGCTCCTTCGGTTTGGGAGCTGTTGCTGCAGTTGGGCATGTTGGCCGGAGAGTGCTTCTCGGGCCGCGAACTGTAACCTTGCAGGTATCTCTCAGGTATCCATGCCCAACGAAAGCCCCCAGACCCAAATTGAGAGGGGCTGCTTGGGGGCCCCCTGGGGCACTTCAGGCCAGCTAGGTCTTTGGGTCCTGGCTCCTTCGGTTTGGGAGCTGTTGCTGCAGTTGGGCATGTTGGGCGGAGAGTGCTTCTCGGGCCGCGAACTGCAACCTTGAAGGAATCTCCCAGGTTCCCGGCCCAACGAAAGCCCCCAGACCCAAATTGAGAGGGGCTGCTTGGGGGCCCCCTGGGGGCCCTTCAGGCCAGCTAGGTCTTTGTGTCCTGGCTCATTCGGTTTGGGAGCTGTTGCTGCAGTTGGGCATGTTGGCCGGAGAGTGCTTCTCGGGCCTCGAACTGCAACCTTGCAGGAATCTCCCAGGTTCCCGGCCCAACGAAAGCCCCCAGACCCAAATGGAGAGGGGCTGCTTGGGGACCCCTGGGGGCCCTTCAGGCCAGCTAGGTCTTTGGGTCCTGGCTCCTTCGCTTTGGGAGCTGTTGCTGCAGTTGGGCATGTTGGCCGGAGAGTGCTTCTCCGGCCGCGAACTGCAACCTTGCAGGTACCTCCCAGGTTCCCGGCCCAACTAAAGCCCCCAGACCCAAATGGAGAGGGGCTGCTTGGGGGCCCCCTGGGGGCCCTTCAGGCCAGCTAGGTCTTTGGGTCCTGGCTCCTTCGGTTTGGGAGCTGTTGCTGCAGTTGAGCATGTTGGCCGGAGAGTGCTTCTCGGGCCGCGAACTGCAACCTTGCAGGTACCTCTCAGGTATCCATGCCCAACGAAAGCCCCCAGACCCAAATTGAGAGGGGCTGCTTGGGGCCCCCCTGGGGGCCCTTCAGGCCAGCTAGGTCTTTGGGTCCTGGCTCCTTCGGTTTGGGAGCTGTTGCTGCAGTTGGGCATGTTGGCCGGAGAGTGCTTCTCCGGCCGCGAACTGCAACCTTGCATGAATCTCCCAGGTTCCCGGCCCAACGAAAGCCCCCAGACCCAAATGGAGAGGGGCTGCTTGGGGGCCCCCTGGGGGCCCTTCAGGCCAGCTAGGTCTTTGGGTCCTGGCTCCTTCGGTTTGGGAGCTGTTGCTGCAGTTGGGCATGTTGGGCGGAGAGTGCTTCTCGGGCCGCAAACTGTAACTTTCAGGTACCTCTCAGGTATACATGCCCAACGAAAGCCCCCAGACCCAAATGGAGAGGGGCTGCTTGGTGGCCTTCTGGGGGCCCTTCAGGCCAGCTAGGTCTTTGGGTCCTGGCTCCTTCGGTTTGGGAGCTGTTGCTGGATATTGGGCATGTTGGCCGGAGAGTGCTTCTCGGGCCGCGAACTGCAACCTTGCTGGTATCTCCCAGGTTCTCAGCCTAAAGAAAGCCCCCAGACCCAAATGGAGAGGGGCTGCTTGGGGGCCCCCTGGGGGCCCTTCAGGCCAGCTAGGTCTTTGGGTCCTGGCTCCTTCGGTTTGGGAGCTGTTGCTGCAGTTGGGCATGTTGGCCGGAGAGTGCTTCTCGGGCCGCGAACTGCAACCTTGCAGGATTCTCCCAGGTTCCCGGCCCAACGAAAGCCCCCAGACCCAAATTGAGAGGGGCTGCTTGGGGGCCCCCTGGGGGCCCTTCAGGCCAGCTAGGTCTTTGTGTCCTGGCTCCTTCGGTTTGGGAGCTGTTGCTGCAGTTGGGCATGTTGGCCGGAGAGTGCTTCTCGGGCCGCGAACTGCAACCTTGCAGGATTCTCCCAGGTTCCCGGACCAACGAAAGCCCCCAGACCCAAATTGAGAGGGGCTGCTTGGGGCCCCCCTGGGGGCCCTTCAGGCCAGCTAGGTCTTTGGGTCCTGGCTCCTTCGCTTTGGGAGCTGTTGCTGCAGTTGGGCATGTTGGCCGGAGAGTGCTTCTCGGCCCGCGAACTGCAACCTTGCAGGTAACTCCCAGGTTCCCGACCCAACGAAAGCCCCCAGACCCAAATGGAGAGGGGCTGCTTGGGGGCCCCCTGGGGGCCCTTCAGGCCAGCTAGGTCTTTGGGTCCTGGCTCCTTCGCTTTGGGAGCTGTTGCTGCAGTTGGGCATGTTGGCCGGAGAGTGCTTCTCGGGCCGCGAACTGCAACCTTGCAGGTAACTCCCAGGTTCCCGGCCCAACGAAAGCCCCCAGACCCAAATGGAGAGGGGCTGCTTGGGGGCCCCCTGGGGGCCCTTCAGGCCAGCTAGGTCTTTGGGTCCTGGCTCCTTTGGTTTGGGAGCTGTTGCTGCAGTTGAGCATGTTGGCCGGAGAGTGCTTCTCGGGCCGCGAACTGTAACCTTGCAGGTACCTCTCAGGTATCCATGCCCAAAGAAAGCCCCCAGATCCAAATGGAGAGGGGCTGCTTGGTGGCCCCCTGGGGGCCCTTCAGGCCAGCTAGGTCTTTGGGTCCTGGCTCCTTCGCTTTGGGAGCTGTTGCTGCAGTTGGGCATGTTGGCCGGAGAGTGCTTCTCGGGCCGCGAACTGCAACCTTGCAGGTACCTCCCAGGTTCCCGGCCCAACGAAAGCCCCCAGACCCAAATGGAGAGGGGCTGCTTGGGGGCCCCCTGGGGGCCCTTCAGGCCAGCTAGGTCTTTGGGTCCTGGCTCCTTCGGTTTGGGAGCTGTTGCTGCAGTTGGGCATGTTGGCCGGAGAGTGCTTCTCGGGCCGCGAACTGCAACCTTGCATGAATCTCCCAGGTTCCCGGCCCAACGAAAGCCCCCAGACCCAAATTGAGAGGGGCTGCTTGGGGGCCCCCTGGGGGCCCTTCAGGCCAGCTAGGTCTTTGGGTCCTGGCTCCTTCGGTTTGGGAGCTGTTGCTGCAGTTGGGCATGTTGGCCGGAGAGTGCTTCTCAGGCCGCGAACTGCAACCTTGCAGGATTCTCCCAGGTGCTCAGCCTAAAGAAAGCCCCCAGACCCAAATGGAGAGGGGCTGCTTGGGGGCCCCCTGGGGGCCCTTCAGGCCAGCTAGGTCTTTGGGTCCTGGCTCCTTCACTTTGGGAGCTGTTGCTGCAGTTGGGCATGTTGGCCGGAGAGTGCTTCTCGGGCCGCGAACTGCAACCTTGCAGGAATCTCCCAGGTTCCCGGCCCAACGAAAGCCCCCAGACCCAAATTGAGAGGGGCTGCTTGGGGGCCCCCTGGGGACCCTTCAGGCCAGCTAGGTCTTTGGGTCCTGGCTCCTTCGGTTTGGGAGCTGTTGCTGCAGTTGGGCATGTTGGCCGGAGAGTGCTTCTCGGGCCGCGAACTGTAACCTTGCAGGTACCTCTCAGGTATCCATGCCCAACGAAAGCCCCCAGACCCAAATTGAGAGGGGCTGCTTGGGGGCCCCCTGGGGCACTTCAGGCCAGCTAGGTCTTTGGGTCCTGGCTCCTTCGGTTTGGGAGCTGTTGCTGCAGTTGGGCATGTTGGGCGGAGAGTGCTTCTCGGGCCGCGAACTGCAACCTTGAAGGAATCTCCCAGGTTCCCGGCCCAACGAAAGCCCCCAGACCCAAATTGAGAGGGGCTGCTTAGGGGCCCCCTGGGGGCCCTTCAGGCCAGCTAGGTCTTTGTGTCCTGGCTCATTCGGTTTGGGAGCTGTTGCTGCAGTTCGGCATGTTGGCCGGAGAGTGCTTCTCGGGCCTCGAACTGCAACCTTGAAGGAATCTCCCAGGTTCCCGGCCCAACGAAAGCCCCCAGACCCAAATGGAGAGGGGCTGCTTGGGGACCCCTGGGGGCCCTTCAGGCCAGCTAGGTCTTTGGGTCCTGGCTCCTTCGCTTTGGGAGCTGTTGCTGCAGTTGGGCATGTTGGCCGGAGAGTGCTTCTCCGGCCGCGAACTGCAACCTTGCAGGTACCTCCCAGGTTCCCGGCCCAACTAAAGCCCCCAGACCCAAATGGAGAGGGGCTGCTTGGGGGCCCCCTGGGGGCCCTTCAGGCCAGCTAGGTCTTTGGGTCCTGGCTCCTTCGGTTTGGGAGCTGTTGCTGCAGTTGAGCATGTTGGCCGGAGAGTGCTTCTCGGGCCGCGAACTGCAACCTTGCAGGTACCTCTCAGGTATCCATGCCCAACGAAAGCCCCCAGACCCAAATTGAGAGGGGCTGCTTGGGGCCCCCCTGGGGGCCCTTCAGGCCAGCTAGGTCTTTGGGTCCTGGCTCCTTCGGTTTGGGAGCTGTTGCTGCAGTTGGGCATGTTGGCCGGAGAGTGCTTCTCCGGCCGCGAACTGCAACCTTGCATGAATCTCCCAGGTTCCCGGCCCAACGAAAGCCCCCAGACCCAAATGGAGAGGGGCTGCTTGGGGGCCCCCTGGGGGCCCTTCAGGCCAGCTAGGTCTTTGGGTCCTGGCTCCTTCGGTTTGGGAGCTGTTGCTGCAGTTGGGCATGTTGGCCGGAGAGTGCTTCTCGGGCCGCGAACTGCAACCTTGCTGGTATCTCCCAGGTTCTCAGCCTAAAGAAAGCCCCCAGACCCAAATGGAGAGGGGCTGCTTGGGGGCCCCCTGGGGGCCCTTCAGGCCAGCTAGGTCTTTGGGTCCTGGCTCCTTCGCTTTGGGAGCTGTTGCTGCAGTTGGGCATGTTGGCCGGAGAGTGCTTCTCGGGCCGCGAACTGCAACCTTGCAGGATTCTCCCAGGTTCCCGGCCCAACGAAAGCCCCCAGACCCAAATTGAGAGGGGCTGCTTGGGGGCCCCCTGGGGGCCCTTCAGGCCAGCTAGGTCTTTGTGTCCTGGCTCCTTCGGTTTGGGAGCTGTTGCTGCAGTTGGGCATGTTGGCCGGAGAGTGCTTCTCGGGCCGCGAACTGCAACCTTGCAGGATTCTCCCAGGTTCCCGGACCAACGAAAGCCCCCAGACCCAAATTGAGAGGGGCTGATTGGGGCCCCCCTGGGGGCCCTTCAGGCCAGCTAGGTCTTTGGGTCCTGGCTCCTTCGGTTTGGGAGCTGTTGCTGCAGTTGGGCATGTTGGCCGGAGAGTGCTTCTCGGGCCGCGAACTGCAACCTTGCAGGAATCTCCCAGGTTCCATGCCCAACGAAAGCCCCCAGACCCAAATGGAGAGGGGCTGCTTGGGGGCCCCCTGGGGGCCCTTCAGGCCAGCTAGGTCTTTGGGTCCTGGCTCCTTCGCTTTGGGAGCTGTTGCTGCAGTTGGGCATGTTGGCCGGAGAGTGCTTCTCGGGCCGCGAACTGCAACCTTGCAGGTAACTCCCAGGTTCCCGACCCAACGAAAGCCCCCAGACCCAAATGGAGAGGGGCTGCTTGGGGGCCCCCTGGGGGCCCTTCAGGCCAGCTAGGTCTTTGGGTCCTGGCTCCTTCGCTTTGGGAGCTGTTGCTGCAGTTGAGCATGTTGGCCGGAGAGTGCTTCTCGGGCCGCGAACTGTAACCTTGCAGGTACCTCTCAGGTATCCATGCCCAACGAAAGCCCCCAGACCCAAATGGAGAGGGGCTGCTTGGGGGCCCCCTGGGGGCCCTTCAGGCCAGCTAGGTCTTTGGGTCCTGGCTCATTCGCTTTGGGAGCTGTTGCTGCAGTTGGGCATGTTGGCCGGAGAGTGCTTCTCGGGCCGCGAACTGCAACCTTGCAGGTACCTCCCAGGTTCCATGCCCAACGAAAGCCCCCAGACCCAAATGGAGAGGGGCTGCTTGGGGGCCCCCTGGGGGCCCTTCAGGCCAGCTAGGTCTTTGGGTCCTGGCTCATTCGCTTTGGGAGCTGTTGCTGCAGTTGGGAATGTTGGGCGGAGAGTGCTTCTCGGGCCGCGAACTGCAACCTTGCAGGAATCTCCCAGGTTCCCGGCCCAACGAAAGCCCCCAGACCCAAATTGAGAGGGGCTGCTTGGGGGCCCCCTGGGGGCCCTTCAGGCCAGCTAGGTCTTTGTGTCCTGGCTCATTCGGTTTGGGAGCTGTTGCTGCAGTTGGGCATGTTGGCCGGAGAGTGCTTCTCGGGCCTCGAACTGCAACCTTGCAGGAATCTCCCAGGTTCCCGGCCCAACAAAAGCCCCCAGACCCAAATGGAGAGGGGCTGCTTGGGGGCCCCCTGGGGGCCCTTCAGGCCAGCTAGGTCTTTGGGTCCTGGCTCCTTCGCTTTGGGAGCTGTTGCTGCAGTTGGGCATGTTGGCCGGAGAGTGCTTCTCGGGCCGCGAACTGCAACCTTGCAGGATTCTCCCAGGTTCCCGGCCCAACTAAAGCCCCCAGACCCAAATGGAGAGGAGCTCCTTGGGGGCCCCCTGGGGGCCCTTCAGGCCAGCTAGGTCTTTGGGTCCTGGCTCCTTCGGTTTGGGAGCTGTTGCTGCAGTTGGGCATGTTGGCCGGAGAGTGCTTCTCGGGCCGCGAACTGCAACCTTGCAGGATTCTCCCAGGTTCTCAGCCTAAAGAAAGCCCCCAGACCCAAATGGAGAGGGGCTGCTTGGGGGCCCCCTGGGGGCACTTCAGGCCAGCTAGGTCTTTGGGTCCTGGCTCCTTCACTTTGGGAGCTGTTGCTGCAGTTGGGCATGTTGGCCGGAGAGTGCTTCTCGGGCCGCGAACTGCAACCTTGCAGGAATCTCCCAGGTTCCCGGCCCAACGAAAGCCCCCAGACCCAAATTGAGAGGGGCTGCTTGGGGGCCCCCTGGGGGCCCTTCAGGCCAGCTAGGTCTTTGGGTCCTGGCTCCTTCGCTTTGGGAGCTGTTGCTGCAGTTGGGCATGTTGGCCGGAGAGTGCTTCTCGGGCCGCGAACTGCAACCTTGCATGAATCTCCCAGGTTCCCGGCCCAACGAAAGCCCCCAGACCCAAATGGAGAGGGGCTGCTTGGGGGCCCCCTGGGGGCCCTTCAGGCCAGCTAGGTCTTTGGGTCCTGGCTCCTTCGGTTTGGGAGCTGTTGCTGCAGTTGGGCATGTTGGCCGGAGAGTGCTTCTCGGGCCGCGAACTGTAACCTTGCAGGTACCTCTCAGGTATCCATGCCCAACGAAAGCCCCCAGACCCAAATTGAGAGGGGCTGCTTGGTGGCCCCCTGGGGGCCCTTCAGGCCAGCTAGGTCTTTGGGTCCTGGCTCCTTCGCTTTGGGAGCTGTTGCTGCAGTTGGGCATGTTGGCCGGAGAGTGCTTCTCGGGCCGCGAACTGCAACCTTGCTGGTACCTCCCAGGTTCCCGGCCCAACGAAAGCCCCCAGACCCAAATGGAGAGGGGCTGCTTGGGGGCCCCCTGGGGGCCCTTCAGGCCAGCTAGGTCTTTGGGTCCTGGCTCCTTCGGTTTGGGAGCTGTTGCTGCAGTTGGGCATGTTGGCCGGAGAGTGCTTCTCGGGCCGCGAACTGCAACCTTGCAGGAATCTCCCAGGTTCCATGCCCAATGAAAGCCCCCAGACCCAAATTGAGAGGGGCTGCTTGGGGGCCCCCTGGGGGCCCTTCAGGCCAGCTAGCTCTTTGGGTCCTGGCTCCTTCGCTTTGGGAGCTGTTGCTGCAGTTGGGCATGTTGGCCGGAGAGTGCTTCTCGGGCCGCGAACTGCAACCTTGCATGAATCTACCAGGTTCCCGGCCCAACGAAAGCCCCCAGACCCAAATGGAGAGGGGCTGCTTGGGGGCCCCCTGGGGGCCCTTCAGGCCAGCTAGGTCTTTGGGTCCTGGCTCCTTCGGTTTGGGAGCTGTTGCTGCAGTTGGGCATGTTGTCCGGAGAGTGCTTCTCGGGCCGCGAACTGTAACCTTGCAGGTACCTCTCAGGTATCCATGCCCAACGAAAGCCCCCAGACCCAAATGGAGAGGGGCTGCTTGGTGGCCCCCTGGGGGCCCTTCAGGCCAGCTAGGTCTTTGGGTCCTGGCTCCTTCACTTTGGGAGCTGTTGCTGCAGTTGGGCATGTTGGCCGGAGAGTGCTTCTCGGGCCGCGAACTGCAACCTTGAAGGAATCTCCCAGGTTCCCGGCCCAACGAAAGCCCCCAGACCCAAATGGAGAGGGGCTGCTTGGGGGCCCCCTGGGGGCCCTTCAGGCCAGCTAGGTCTTTGGGTCCTGGCTCCTTCGGTTTGGGAGCTGTTGCTGCAGTTGGGCATGTTGTCCGGAGAGTGCTTCTCGGGCCGCGAACTGTAACCTTGCAGGTACCTCTCAGGTATCCATGCCCAACGAAAGCCCCCAGACCCAAATGGAGAGGGGCTGCTTGGTGGCCCCCTGGGGGCCCTTCAGGCCAGCTAGGTCTTTGGGTCCTGGCTCCTTCACTTTGGGAGCTGTTGCTGCAGTTGGGCATGTTGGCCGGAGAGTGCTTCTCGGGCCGCGAACTGCAACCTTGAAGGAATCTCCCAGGTTCCCGGCCCAACGAAAGCCCCCAGACCCAAATGGAGAGGGGCTGCTTGGGGGCCCCCTGTGGGCCCTTCAGGCCAGCTAGGTCTTTGTGTCCTGGCTCATTCGGTTTGGGAGCTGTTGCTGCAGTTGGGCATGTTGGGCGGAGAGTGCTTCTCGGGCCGCGAACTGTAACTTGCAGGTACCTCCCAGGTTCCCGGCCCAACGAAAGCCCCCAGACCCAAATGGAGAGGGGCTGCTTGGGGGCCCCCTGGGGGCCCTTCAGGCCAGCTAGGTCTTTGTGTCCTGGCTCCTTCGCTTTGGGAGCTGTTGCTGCAGTTGGGCATGTTGGCCGGAGAGTGCTTCTCGGGCCGCGAACTGCAACCTTGCAGGTACCTCCCAGGTTCCCGGCCCAACGAAAACCCCCAGACCCAAATGGAGAGGGGATGCTTGGGGGCCTTCTGGGGGCCCTTCAGACCAGCTAGGTCTTTGGGTCCTGGCTCCTTCGGTTTGGGAGCTGTTGCTGCAGTTGGGCATGTTGGCCGGAGAGTGCTTTTCGGGCCGCGAACTGTAACTTGCAGGTACCTCTCAGGTATACATGCCCAACGAAAGCCCCCAGACCCAAATGGAGAGGGGCTGCTTGGTGGCCTTCTGGGGGCCCTTCAGGCCAGCTAGGTCTTTGGGTCCTGGCTCCTTCGCTTTGGGAGCTGTTGCTGGATATTGGGCATGTTGGCCGGAGAGTGCTTCTCGGGCCGCGAACTGCAACCTTGCTGGTATCTCCCAGGTTCTCAGCCTAAAGAAAGCCCCCAGACATAAATGGAGAGGGGCTGCTTGGGGGCCCCCTGGGGGCCCTTCAGGCCAGCTAGGTCTTTGTGTCCTGGCTCCTTCGGTTTGGGAGCTGTTGTTGACGTTGGGCATGTTGGCCGGAGAGTGCTTCTCGGGCCTCGAACTGCAACCTTGCAGGAATCTCCCAGGTTCCCGGCCCAACAAAAGCCCCCAGACCCAAATGGAGAGGGGCTGCTTGGGGGCCCCCTGGGGGCCCTTCAGGCCAGCTAGGTCTTTGGGTCCTGGCTCCTTCGCTTTGGGAGCTGTTGCTGCAGTTGGGCATGTTGGCCGGAGAGTGCTTCTCGGGCCGCGAACTGCAACCTTGCAGGTACCTCCCAGGTTCCCGGCCCAACGAAAGCCCCCAGACCCAAATGGAGAGGGGCTGCTTGGGGGCCCCCTGGGGGCCCTTCAGGCCAGCTAGGTCTTTGGGTCCTGGCTCCTTCGCTTTGGGAGCTGTTGCTGCAGTTGGGCATGTTGGGCGGAGAGTGCTTCTCGGTCCGCGAACTGCAACCTTGAAGGAATCTCCCAGGTTCCCGGCCCAACGAAAGCCCCCAGACCCAAATGGAGAGGGGCTGCTTGGGGGCCCCCTGGGGGCCCTTCAGGCCAGCTAGCTCTTTGGGTCCTGGCTCCTTCGCTTTGGGAGCTGTTGCTGCAGTTGGGCATGTTGGCCGGAGAGTGCTTCTCGGGCCGCGAACTGCAACCTTGCAGGATTCTCCCAGGTTCCATGCCCAACGAAAGCCCCCAGACCCAAATTGAGAGGGGCTGCTTGGGGGCCCCCTGGGGGCCCTTCAGGCCAGCTAGGTCTTTGGGTCCTGGCTCCTTCGGTTTGGGAGCTGTTGCTGCAGTTGGGCATGTTGGCCGGAGAGTGCTTCTCGGGCCGCGAACTGCAATCTTGCAGGATTCTCCCAGGTTCTCAGCCTAAAGAAAGCCCCCAGACCCAAATGGAGAGGGGCTGCTTGGGGGCCCCCTGGGGGCCCTTCAGGCCAGCTAGGTCTTTGGGTCCTGGCTCCTTCGCTTTGGGAGCTGTTGCTGCAGTTGGGCATGTTGGCCGGAGAGTGCTTCTCGGGCCGCGAACTGCAACCTTGCATGAATCTCCCAGGTTCCCGGCCCAACGAAAGCCCCCAGACCCAAATGGAGAGGGGCTGCTTGGGGGCCCCCTGGGGGCCCTTCAGGCCAGCTAGGTCTTTGGGTCCTGGCTCCTTCGCTTTGGGAGCTGTTGCTGCACTTGGGCATGTTGGCCGGAGAGTGCTTCTCGGGCCGCGGACTGCAACCTTGCATGAATCTCCCAGGTTCCCGGCCCAACGAAAGCCCCCAGACCCAAATGGAGAGGGGCTGCTTGTGGGCCCCCTGGGGGCCCTTCAGGCCAGCTAGGTCTTTGGGTCCTGGCTCCTTCGGTTTGGGAGCTGTTGCTGCAGTTGGGCATGTTGGCCGGAGAGTGCTTCTCGGGCCGCGAACTGTAACTTGCAGGTACCTCTCAGGTATACATGCCCAACGAAAGCCCCCAGACCCAAATGGAGAGGGGCTGCTTGGTGGCCCCCTGGGGGCCCTTCAGGCCAGCTAGGTCTTTGGGTCCTGGCTCCTTCACTTTGGGAGCTGTTGCTGCAGTTGGGCATGTTGGCCGGAGAGTGCTTCTCGGGCCGCGAACTGCAACCTTGAAGGAATCTCCCAGGTTCCCGGCCCAACGAAAGCCCCCAGACCCAAATGGAGAGGGGCTGCTTGGGGGCCCCCTGGGGGCCCTTCAGGCCAGCTAGGTCTTTGTGTCCTGGCTCCTTCGCTTTGGGAGCTGTTGCTGCAGTTGGGCATGTTGGCCGGAGAGTGCTTCTCGGGCCGCGAACTGCAACCTTGCAGGTACCTCCCAGGTTCCCGGCCCAACGAAAACCCCCAGACCCAAATGGAGAGGGGATGCTTGGGGGCCTTCTGGGGGCCCTTCAGACCAGCTAGGTCTTTGGGTCCTGGCTCCTTCGGTTTGGGAGCTGTTGCTGCAGTTGGGCATGTTGGCCGGAGAGTGCTTTTCGGGCCGCGAACTGTAACTTGCAGGTACCTCTCAGGTATACATGCCCAACGAAAGCCCCCAGACCCAAATGGAGAGGGGCTGCTTGGTGGCCTTCTGGGGGCCCTTCAGGCCAGCTAGGTCTTTGGGTCCTGGCTCCTTCGCTTTGGGAGCTGTTGCTGGATATTGGGCATGTTGGCCGGAGAGTGCTTCTCGGGCCGCGAACTGCAACCTTGCTGGTATCTCCCAGGTTCTCAGCCTAAAGAAAGCCCCCAGACATAAATGGAGAGGGGCTGCTTGGGGGCCCCCTGGGGGCCCTTCAGGCCAGCTAGGTCTTTGTGTCCTGGCTCCTTCGGTTTGGGAGCTGTTGTTGACGTTGGGCATGTTGGCCGGAGAGTGCTTCTCGGGCCTCGAACTGCAACCTTGCAGGAATCTCCCAGGTTCCCGGCCCAACAAAAGCCCCCAGACCCAAATGGAGAGGGGCTGCTTGGGGGCCCCCTGGGGGCCCTTCAGGCCAGCTAGGTCTTTGGGTCCTGGCTCCTTCGCTTTGGGAGCTGTTGCTGCAGTTGGGCATGTTGGCCGGAGAGTGCTTCTCGGGCCGCGAACTGCAACCTTGCAGGTACCTCCCAGGTTCCCGGCCCAACGAAAGCCCCCAGACCCAAATGGAGAGGGGCTGCTTGGGGGCCCCCTGGGGGCCCTTCAGGCCAGCTAGGTCTTTGGGTCCTGGCTCCTTCGCTTTGGGAGCTGTTGCTGCAGTTGGGCATGTTGGGCGGAGAGTGCTTCTCGGTCCGCGAACTGCAACCTTGAAGGAATCTCCCAGGTTCCCGGCCCAACGAAAGCCCCCAGACCCAAATGGAGAGGGGCTGCTTGGGGGCCCCCTGGGGGCCCTTCAGGCCAGCTAGCTCTTTGGGTCCTGGCTCCTTCGCTTTGGGAGCTGTTGCTGCAGTTGGGCATGTTGGCCGGAGAGTGCTTCTCGGGCCGCGAACTGCAACCTTGCAGGATTCTCCCAGGTTCCATGCCCAACGAAAGCCCCCAGACCCAAATTGAGAGGGGCTGCTTGGGGGCCCCCTGGGGGCCCTTCAGGCCAGCTAGGTCTTTGGGTCCTGGCTCCTTCGGTTTGGGAGCTGTTGCTGCAGTTGGGCATGTTGGCCGGAGAGTGCTTCTCGGGCCGCGAACTGCAATCTTGCAGGATTCTCCCAGGTTCTCAGCCTAAAGAAAGCCCCCAGACCCAAATGGAGAGGGGCTGCTTGGGGGCCCCCTGGGGGCCCTTCAGGCCAGCTAGGTCTTTGGGTCCTGGCTCCTTCGCTTTGGGAGCTGTTGCTGCAGTTGGGCATGTTGGCCGGAGAGTGCTTCTCGGGCCGCGAACTGCAACCTTGCATGAATCTCCCAGGTTCCCGGCCCAACGAAAGCCCCCAGACCCAAATGGAGAGGGGCTGCTTGGGGGCCCCCTGGGGGCCCTTCAGGCCAGCTAGGTCTTTGGGTCCTGGCTCCTTCGCTTTGGGAGCTGTTGCTGCACTTGGGCATGTTGGCCGGAGAGTGCTTCTCGGGCCGCGGACTGCAACCTTGCATGAATCTCCCAGGTTCCCGGCCCAACGAAAGCCCCCAGACCCAAATGGAGAGGGGCTGCTTGTGGGCCCCCTGGGGGCCCTTCAGGCCAGCTAGGTCTTTGGGTCCTGGCTCCTTCGGTTTGGGAGCTGTTGCTGCAGTTGGGCATGTTGGCCGGAGAGTGCTTCTCGGGCCGCGAACTGTAACTTGCAGGTACCTCTCAGGTATACATGCCCAACGAAAGCCCCCAGACCCAAATGGAGAGGGGCTGCTTGGTGGCCCCCTGGGGGCCCTTCAGGCCAGCTAGGTCTTTGGGTCCTGGCTCCTTCACTTTGGGAGCTGTTGCTGCAGTTGGGCATGTTGGCCGGAGAGTGCTTCTCGGGCCGCGAACTGCAACCTTGAAGGAATCTCCCAGGTTCCCGGCCCAACGAAAGCCCCCAGACCCAAATGGAGAGGGGCTGCTTGGGGGCCCCCTGGGGGCCCTTCAGGCCAGCTAGGTCTTTGGGTCCTGGCTCCTTCGGTTTGGGAGCTGTTGCTGCAGTTGGGCATGTTGGCCGGAGAGTGCTTCTCGGGCCGCGAACTGCAATCTTGCAGGTACCTCCCAGGTTCCCGGCCCAACGAAAGCCCCCAGACCCAAATGGAGAGGGGCTGCTTGGGGGCCCCCTGGGGGCCCTTCAGGCCAGCTAGGTCTTTGGGTCCTGGCTCATTCGCTTTGGGAGCTGTTGCTGCAGTTGGGCATGTTGGGCGGAGAGTGCTTCTCGGGCAGCGAACTGCAACCTTGAAGGAATCTCCCAGGTTCCCGGCCCAACGAAAGCCCCCAGACCCAAATTGAGAGGGGCTGCTTGGGGGCCCCCTGGGGGCCCTTCAGGCCAGCTAGGTCTTTGGGTCCTGGCTCATTCGGTTTGGGAGCTGTTGCTGCAGTTGGGCATGTTGGCCGGAGAGTGCTTCTCGGGCCGGGAACTGCAACCTTGCAGGAATCTCCCAGGTTCCCGGCCCAACGAAAGCCCCCAGACCCAAATGGAGAGGGGCTGCTTGGGGGCCCCCTGGGGGCCCTTCAGGCCAGCTAGGTCTTTGTGTCCTGGCTCCTTCGCTTTGGGAGCTGTTGCTGCAGTTGGGCATGTTGGCCGGAGAGTGCTTCTCGGGCCGCGAACTGCAACCTTGCAGGTACCTCCCAGGTTCCCGGCCCAACGAAAACCCCCAGACCCAAATGGAGAGGGGCTGCTTGGGGGCCTTCTGGGGGCCCTTCAGACCAGCTAGGTCTTTGGGTCCTGGCTCCTTCGGTTTGGGAGCTGTTGCTGCAGTTGGGCATGTTGGCCGGAGAGTGCTTTTCGGGCCGCGAACTGTAACTTGCAGGTACCTCTCAGGTATACATGCCCAACGAAAGCCCCCAGACCCAAATGGAGAGGGGCTGCTTGGTGGCCTTCTGGGGGCCCTTCAGGCCAGCTAGGTCTTTGGGTCCTGGCTCCTTCGCTTTGGGAGCTGTTGCTGGATATTGGGCATGTTGGCCGGAGAGTGCTTCTCGGGCCGCGAACTGCAACCTTGCTGGTATCTCCCAGGTTCTCAGCCTAAAGAAAGCCCCCAGACATAAATGGAGAGGGGCTGCTTGGGGGCCCCCTGGGGGCCCTTCAGGCCAGCTAGGTCTTTGTGTCCTGGCTCCTTCGGTTTGGGAGCTGTTGTTGACGTTGGGCATGTTGGCCGGAGAGTGCTTCTCGGGCCTCGAACTGCAACCTTGCAGGAATCTCCCAGGTTCCCGGCCCAACAAAAGCCCCCAGACCCAAATGGAGAGGGGCTGCTTGGGGGCCCCCTGGGGGCCCTTCAGGCCAGCTAGGTCTTTGGGTCCTGGCTCCTTCGCTTTGGGAGCTGTTGCTGCAGTTGGGCATGTTGGCCGGAGAGTGCTTCTCGGGCCGCGAACTGCAACCTTGCAGGTACCTCCCAGATTCCCGGCCCAACGAAAGCCCCCAGACCCAAATGGAGAGGGGCTGCTTGGGGGCCCCCTGGGGGCCCTTCAGGCCAGCTAGGTCTTTGGGTCCTGGCTCCTTCGGTTTGGGAGCTGTTGCTGCAGTTGGGCATGTTGGGCGGAGAGTGCTTCTCGGTCCGCGAACTGCAACCTTGAAGGAATCTCCCAGGTTCCCGGCCCAACGAAAGCCCCCAGACCCAAATGGAGAGGGGCTGCTTGGGGGCCCCCTGGGGGCCCTTCAGGCCAGCTAGCTCTTTGGGTCCTGGCTCCTTCGCTTTGGGAGCTGTTGCTGCAGTTGGGCATGTTGGCCGGAGAGTGCTTCTCGGGCCGCGAACTGCAACCTTGCAGGTACCTCCCAGGTTCCCGGCCCAACGAAAGCCCCCAGACCCAAATTGAGAGGGGCTGCTTGGGGGCCCCCTGGGGGCCCTTCAGGCCAGCTAGGTCTTTGGGTCCTGGCTCCTTCGGTTTGGGAGCTGTTGCTGCAGTTGGGCATGTTGGCCGGAGAGTGCTTCTCGGGCCGCGAACTGCAATCTTGCAGGATTCTCCCAGGTTCTCAGCCTAAAGAAAGCCCCCAGACCCAAATGGAGAGGGGCTGCTTGGGGGCCCCCTGGGGGCCCTTCAGGCCAGCTAGGTCTTTGGGTCCTGGCTCCTTCGCTTTGGGAGCTGTTGCTGCAGTTGGGCATGTTGGCCGGAGAGTGCTTCTCGGGCCGCGAACTGCAACCTTGCATGAATCTCCCAGGTTCCCGGCCCAACGAAAGCCCCCAGACCCAAATGGAGAGGGGCTGCTTGGGGGCCCCCTGGGGGCCCTTCAGGCCAGCTAGGTCTTTGGGTCCTGGCTCCTTCGGTTTGGGAGCTGTTGCTGCACTTGGGCATGTTGGCCGGAGAGTGCTTCTCGGGCCGCGGACTGCAACCTTGCATGAATCTCCCAGGTTCCCGGCCCAACGAAAGCCCCCAGACCCAAATGGAGAGGGGCTGCTTGTGGGCCCCCTGGGGGCCCTTCAGGCCAGCTAGGTCTTTGGGTCCTGGCTCCTTCGGTTTGGGAGCTGTTGCTGCAGTTGGGCATGTTGGCCGGAGAGTGCTTCTCGGGCCGCGAACTGTAACTTGCAGGTACCTCTCAGGTATACATACCCAACGAAAGCCCCCAGACCCAAATGTAGAGGGGCTGCTTGGGGGCCCCCTGGGGGCCCTTCAGGCCAGCTAGGTCTTTGGGTCCTGGCTCCTTCGCTTTGGGAGCTGTTGCTGCAGTTGGGCATGTTGGGCGGAGAGTGCTTCTCGGTCCGCGAACTGCAACCTTGCATGAATCTCACAGGTTCCCGGCCCAACGAAAGCCCCCAGACCCAAATGGAGAGGGGCTGCTTGGGGGCCCCCTGGGGGCCCTTCAGGCAAGCTAGCTCTTTGGGTCCTGGCTCCTTCGCTTTGGGAGCTGTTGCTGCAGTTGGGCATGTTGGCCGGAGAGTGCTTCTCGGGCCGCGAACTGCAACCTTGCAGGTACCTCCCAGGTTCCCGGCCCAACGAAAGCCCCCAGACCCAAATGGAGAGGGGCTGCTTGGGGGCCCCCTGGGGGCCCTTCAGGCCAGCTAGGTCTTTGGGTCCTGGCTCCTTCGCTTTGGGAGCTGTTGCTGCAGTTGGGCATGTTGGCCGGAGAGTGCTTCTCGGGCCGCGAACTGTAACCTTGCAGGTACCTCTCAGGTATCCATGCCCAACGAAAGCCCCCAGACCCAAATTGAGAGGGGCTGCTTGGTGGCCCCCTGGGGGCCCTTCAGGCCAGCTAGGTCTTTGGGTCCTGGCTCCTTCGCTTTGGGAGCTGTTGCTGCAGTTGTGACATGTTGGCCGGAGAGTGCTTCTCGGGCCGCGAACTGCAACCTTGCAGGTACCTCCCAGGTTTCCGGCCCAACGAAAGCCCCCAGACCCAAATGGAGAGGGGCTGCTTGGGGGCCCCCTGTGGGCCCTTCAGGCCAGCTAGGTCTTTGGGTCCTGGCTCCTTTGGTTTGGGAGCTGTTGCTGCAGTTGGGCATGTTGGCCGGAGAGTGCTTCTCGGGCCGCGGACTGCAACCTTGCATGAATCTCCCAGGTTCCCGGCCCAACGAAAGCCCCCAGACCCAAATGGAGAGGGGCTGCTTGTGGGCCCCCTGGGGGCCCTTCAGGCCAGCTAGGTCTTTGGGTCCTGGCTCCTTCGGTTTGGGAGCTGTTGCTGCAGTTGGGCATGTTGGCCGGAGAGTGCTTCTCGGGCCGCGAACTGTAACTTGCAGGTACCTCTCAGGTATACATGCCCAACGAAAGCCCCCAGACCCAAATGGAGAGGGGCTGCTTGGTGGCCCCCTGGGGGCCCTTCAGGCCAGCTAGGTCTTTGGGTCCTGGCTCCTTCACTTTGGGAGCTGTTGCTGCAGTTGGGCATGTTGGCCGGAGAGTGCTTCTCGGGCCGCGAACTGCAACCTTGAAGGAATCTCCCAGGTTCCCGGCCCAACGAAAGCCCCCAGACCCAAATGGAGAGGGGCTGCTTGGGGGCCCCCTGGGGGCCCTTCAGGCCAGCTAGGTCTTTGGGTCCTGGCTCCTTCGGTTTGGGAGCTGTTGCTGCAGTTGGGCATGTTGGCCGGAGAGTGCTTCTCGGGCCGCGAACTGCAATCTTGCAGGTACCTCCCAGGTTCCCGGCCCAACGAAAGCCCCCAGACCCAAATGGAGAGGGGCTGCTTGGGGGCCCCCTGGGGGCCCTTCAGGCCAGCTAGGTCTTTGGGTCCTGGCTCATTCGCTTTGGGAGCTGTTGCTGCAGTTGGGCATGTTGGGCGGAGAGTGCTTCTCGGGCAGCGAACTGCAACCTTGAAGGAATCTCCCAGGTTCCCGGCCCAACGAAAGCCCCCAGACCCAAATTGAGAGGGGCTGCTTGGGGGCCCCCTGGGGGCCCTTCAGGCCAGCTAGGTCTTTGGGTCCTGGCTCATTCGGTTTGGGAGCTGTTGCTGCAGTTGGGCATGTTGGCCGGAGAGTGCTTCTCGGGCCGGGAACTGCAACCTTGCAGGAATCTCCCAGGTTCCCGGCCCAACGAAAGCCCCCAGACCCAAATGGAGAGGGGCTGCTTGGGGGCCCCCTGGGGGCCCTTCAGGCCAGCTAGGTCTTTGTGTCCTGGCTCCTTCGCTTTGGGAGCTGTTGCTGCAGTTGGGCATGTTGGCCGGAGAGTGCTTCTCGGGCCGCGAACTGCAACCTTGCAGGTACCTCCCAGGTTCCCGGCCCAACGAAAACCCCCAGACCCAAATGGAGAGGGGCTGCTTGGGGGCCTTCTGGGGGCCCTTCAGACCAGCTAGGTCTTTGGGTCCTGGCTCCTTCGGTTTGGGAGCTGTTGCTGCAGTTGGGCATGTTGGCCGGAGAGTGCTTTTCGGGCCGCGAACTGTAACTTGCAGGTACCTCTCAGGTATACATGCCCAACGAAAGCCCCCAGACCCAAATGGAGAGGGGCTGCTTGGTGGCCTTCTGGGGGCCCTTCAGGCCAGCTAGGTCTTTGGGTCCTGGCTCCTTCGCTTTGGGAGCTGTTGCTGGATATTGGGCATGTTGGCCGGAGAGTGCTTCTGGGGCCGCGAACTGCAACCTTGCTGGTATCTCCCAGGTTCTCAGCCTAAAGAAAGCCCCCAGACATAAATGGAGAGGGGCTGCTTGGGGGCCCCCTGGGGGCCCTTCAGGCCAGCTAGGTCTTTGTGTCCTGGCTCCTTCGGTTTGGGAGCTGTTGTTGACGTTGGGCATGTTGGCCGGAGAGTGCTTCTCGGGCCTCGAACTGCAACCTTGCAGGAATCTCCCAGGTTCCCGGCCCAACAAAAGCCCCCAGACCCAAATGGAGAGGGGCTGCTTGGGGGCCCCCTGGGGGCCCTTCAGGCCAGCTAGGTCTTTGGGTCCTGGCTCCTTCGCTTTGGGAGCTGTTGCTGCAGTTGGGCATGTTGGCCGGAGAGTGCTTCTCGGGCCGCGAACTGCAACCTTGCAGGTACCTCCCAGATTCCCGGCCCAACGAAAGCCCCCAGACCCAAATGGAGAGGGGCTGCTTGGGGGCCCCCTGGGGGCCCTTCAGGCCAGCTAGGTCTTTGGGTCCTGGCTCCTTCGCTTTGGGAGCTGTTGCTGCAGTTGGGCATGTTGGGCGGAGAGTGCTTCTCGGTCCGCGAACTGCAACCTTGAAGGAATCTCCCAGGTTCCCGGCCCAACGAAAGCCCCCAGACCCAAATGGAGAGGGGCTGCTTGGGGGCCCCCTGGGGGCCCTTCAGGCCAGCTAGCTCTTTGGGTCCTGGCTCCTTCGCTTTGGGAGCTGTTGCTGCAGTTGGGCATGTTGGCCGGAGAGTGCTTCTCGGGCCGCGAACTGCAACCTTGCAGGTACCTCCCAGGTTCCCGGCCCAACGAAAGCCCCCAGACCCAAATTGAGAGGGGCTGCTTGGGGGCCCCCTGGGGGCCCTTCAGGCCAGCTAGGTCTTTGGGTCCTGGCTCCTTCGGTTTGGGAGCTGTTGCTGCAGTTGGGCATGTTGGCCGGAGAGTGCTTCTCGGGCCGCGAACTGCAATCTTGCAGGATTCTCCCAGGTTCTCAGCCTAAAGAAAGCCCCCAGACCCAAATGGAGAGGGGCTGCTTGGGGGCCCCCTGGGGGCCCTTCAGGCCAGCTAGGTCTTTGGGTCCTGGCTCCTTCGCTTTGGGAGCTGTTGCTGCAGTTGGGCATGTTGGCCGGAGAGTGCTTCTCGGGCCGCGAACTGCAACCTTGCATGAATCTCCCAGGTTCCCGGCCCAACGAAAGCCCCCAGACCCAAATGGAGAGGGGCTGCTTGGGGGCCCCCTGGGGGCCCTTCAGGCCAGCTAGGTCTTTGGGTCCTGGCTCCTTCGGTTTGGGAGCTGTTGCTGCACTTGGGCATGTTGGCCGGAGAGTGCTTCTCGGGCCGCGGACTGCAACCTTGCATGAATCTCCCAGGTTCCCGGCCCAACGAAAGCCCCCAGACCCAAATGGAGAGGGGCTGCTTGTGGGCCCCCTGGGGGCCCTTCAGGCCAGCTAGGTCTTTGGGTCCTGGCTCCTTCGGTTTGGGAGCTGTTGCTGCAGTTGGGCATGTTGGCCGGAGAGTGCTTCTCGGGCCGCGAACTGTAACTTGCAGGTACCTCTCAGGTATACATGCCCAACGAAAGCCCCCAGACCCAAATGGAGAGGGGCTGCTTGGGGGCCCCCTGGGGGCCCTTCAGGCCAGCTAGGTCTTTGGGTCCTGGCTCCTTCGCTTTGGGAGCTGTTGCTGCAGTTGGGCATGTTGGGCGGAGAGTGCTTCTCGGTCCGCGAACTGCAACCTTGCATGAATCTCACAGGTTCCCGGCCCAACGAAAGCCCCCAGACCCAAATGGAGAGGGGCTGCTTGGGGGCCCCCTGGGGGCCCTTCAGGCAAGCTAGCTCTTTGGGTCCTGGCTCCTTCGCTTTGGGAGCTGTTGCTGCAGTTGGGCATGTTGGCCGGAGAGTGCTTCTCGGGCCGCGAACTGCAACCTTGCAGGTACCTCCCAGGTTCCCGGCCCAACGAAAGCCCCCAGACCCAAATGGAGAGGGGCTGCTTGGGGGCCCCCTGGGGGCCCTTCAGGCCAGCTAGGTCTTTGGGTCCTGGCTCCTTCGCTTTGGGAGCTGTTGCTGCAGTTGGGCATGTTGGCCGGAGATTGCTTCTCGGGCCGCGAACTGTAACCTTGCAGGTACCTCTCAGGTATCCATGCCCAACGAAAGCCCCCAGACCCAAATGGAGAGGGGCTGCTTGGGGGCCCCCTGGGGGCCCTTCAGGCCAGCTAGGTCTTTGGGTCCTGGCTCCTTCGCTTTGGGAGCTGTTGCTGCAGTTGTGACATGTTGGCCGGAGAGTGCTTCTCGGGCCGCGAACTGCAACCTTGCAGGTACCTCCCAGGTTTCCGGCCCAACGAAAGCCCCCAGACCCAAATGGAGAGGGGCTGCTTGGGGGCCCCCTGTGGGCCCTTCAGGCCAGCTAGGTCTTTGGGTCCTGGCTCCTTTGGTTTGGGAGCTGTTGCTGCAGTTGGGCATGTTGGCCGGAGAGTGCTTCTCGGGCCGCGAACTGCAACCTTGCAGGATTCTCCCAGGTTCCCGGCCCAACGAAAGCCCCCAGACCCAAATTGAGAGGGGCTGCTTGGGGGCCCCCTGGGGGCCCTTCAGGCCTGCTTGGTCTTTGGGTCCTGGCTCCTTCGCTTTGGGAGCTGTTGCTGCAGTTGGGCATGTTGGCCGGAGAGTGCTTCTCGGGCCGCGAACTGCAACCTTGAAGGAATCTCCCAGGTTCCCGGCCCAACGAAAGCCCCCAGACCCAAATGGAGAGGGGCTGCTTGGGGGCCCCCTGGGGGCCCTTCAGGCCAGCTAGGTCTTTGGGTCCTGGCTCCTTCGCTTTGGGAGCTGTTGCTGCAGTTGGGCATGTTGGCCGGAGAGTGCTTCTCGGGCCGGGAACTGCAACCTTGCAGGAATCTCCCAGGTTCCCGGCCCAACAAAAGCCCCCAGACCCAAATGGAGAGGGGCTGCTTGGGGGCCCCCTGGGGGCCCTTCAGGCCAGCTAGGTCTTTGGGTCCTGGCTCCTTCGCTTTGGGAGCTGTTGCTGGATATTGGGCATGTTGGCCGGAGAGTGCTTCTCGGGCCGCGAACTGCAACCTTGCTGGTATCTCCCAGGTTCTCAGCCTAAAGAAAGCCCCCAGACCCAAATGGAGAGGGGCTGCTTGGGGGCCCCCTGGGGGCCCTTCAGGCCAGCTAGGTCTTTGTGTCCTGGCTCCTTCGGTTTGGGAGCTGTTGTTGACGTTGGGCATGTTGGCCGGAGAGTGCTTCTCGGGCCTCGAACTGCAACCTTGCAGGAATCTCCCAGGTTCCCGGCCCAACAAAAGCCCCCAGACCCAAATGGAGAGGGGCTGCTTGGGGGCCCCCTGGGGGCCCTTCAGGCCAGCTAGGTCTTTGGGTCCTGGCTCCTTCGCTTTGGGAGCTGTTGCTGCAGTTGGGCATGTTGGCCGGAGAGTGCTTCTCGGGCCGCGAACTGCAACCTTGCAGGTACCTCCCAGGTTCCCGGCCCAACGAAAGCCCCCAGACCCAAATGGAGAGGGGCTGCTTGGGGGCCCCCTGGGGGCCCTTCAGGCCAGCTAGGTCTTTGGGTCCTGGCTCCTTCGCTTTGGGAGCTGTTGCTGCAGTTGTGACATGTTGGCCGGAGAGTGCTTCTCGGGCCGCGAACTGCAACCTTGCAGGTACCTCCCAGGTTTCCGGCCCAACGAAAGCCCCCAGACCCAAATGGAGAGGGGCTGCTTGGGGGCCCCCTGGGGGCCCTTCAGGCCAGCTAGGTCTTTGGGTCCTGGCTCCTTCGGTTTGGGAGCTGTTGCTGCAGTTGGGCATGTTGGCCGGAGAGTGCTTCTCGGGCCGCGAACTGCAACCTTGCATGAATCTCCCAGGTTCCCGGCCCAACAAAAGCCCCCAGACCCAAATGGAGAGGGGCTGCTTGGGGGCCCCCTGGGGGCCCTTCAGGCCAGCTAGGTCTTTGGGTCCTGGCTCCTTCGCTTTGGGAGCTGTTGCTGGATATTGGGCATGTTGGCCGGAGAGTGCTTCTCGGGGCGCGAACTGCAACCTTGCTGGTATCTCCCAGGTTCTCAGCCTAAAGAAAGCCCCCAGACCCAAATGGAGAGGGGCTGCTTGGGGGCCCCCTGGGGGCCCTTCAGGCCAGCTAGGTCTTTGTGTCCTGGCTCCTTCGGTTTGGGAGCTGTTGTTGACGTTGGGCATGTTGGCCGGAGAGTGCTTCTCGGGCCTCGAACTGCAACCTTGCAGGAATCTCCCAGGTTCCCGGCCCAACAAAAGCCCCCAGACCCAAATGGAGAGGGGCTGCTTGGGGGCCCCCTGGGGGCCCTTCAGGCCAGCTAGGTCTTTGGGTCCTGGCTCCTTCGCTTTGGGAGCTGTTGCTGCAGTTGGGCATGTTGGCCGGAGAGTGCTTCTCGGGCCGCGAACTGCAACCTTGCAGGTACCTCCCAGGTTCCCGGCCCAACGAAAGCCCCCAGACCCAAATGGAGAGGGGCTGCTTGGGGGCCCCCTGGGGGCCCTTCAGGCCAGCTAGGTCTTTGGGTCCTGGCTCCTTCGCTTTGGGAGCTGTTGCTGCAGTTGGGCATGTTGGGCGGAGAGTGCTTCTCGGTCCGCGAACTGCAACCTTGAAGGAATCTCCCAGGTTCCCGGCCCAACGAAAGCCCCCAGACCCAAATGGAGAGGGGCTGCTTGGGGGCCCCCTGGGGGCCCTTCAGGCCAGCTAGGTCTTTGGGTCCTGGCTCCTTCGCTTTGGGAGCTGTTGCTGCAGTTGGGCATGTTGGCCGGAGAGTGCTTCTCGGGCCGCGAACTGCAACCTTGCATGAATCTCCCAGGTTCCCGGCCCAACGAAAGCCCCCAGACCCAAATGGAGAGGGGCTGCTTGGGGGCCCCCTGGGGGCCCTTCAGGCCAGCTAGGTCTTTGTGTCCTGGCTCCTTCGGTTTGGGAGCTGTTGTTGACGTTGGGCATGTTGGCCGGAGAGTGCTTCTCGGGCCTCGAACTGCAACCTTGCAGGAATCTCCCAGGTTCCCGGCCCAACAAAAGCCCCCAGACCCAAATGGAGAGGGGCTGCTTGGGGGCCCCCTGGGGGCCCTTCAGGCCAGCTAGGTCTTTGGGTCCTGGCTCCTTCGCTTTGGGAGCTGTTGCTGCAGTTGGGCATGTTGGCCGGAGAGTGCTTCTCGGGCCGCGAACTGCAACCTTGCAGGTACCTCCCAGGTTCCCGGCCCAACGAAAGCCCCCAGACCCAAATGGAGAGGGGCTGCTTGGGGGCCCCCTGGGGGCCCTTCAGGCCAGCTAGGTCTTTGGGTCCTGGCTCCTTCGCTTTGGGAGCTGTTGCTGCAGTTGGGCATGTTGGGCGGAGAGTGCTTCTCGGTCCGCGAACTGCAACCTTGAAGGAATCTCCCAGGTTCCCGGCCCAACGAAAGCCCCCAGACCCAAATGGAGAGGGGCTGCTTGGTGGCCCCCTGGGGGCCCTTCAGGCCAGCTAGGTCTTTGGGTCCTGGCTCCTTCGCTTTGGGAGCTGTTGCTGCAGTTGGGCATGTTGGCCGGAGAGTGCTTCTCGGGCCGCGAACTGCAACCTTGCATGAATCTCCCAGGTTCCCGGCCCAACGAAAGCCCCCAGACCCAAATTGAGAGGGGCTGCTTGGGGGATCCCTGGGGGCCCTTCAGGCCAGCTAGGTCTTTGGGTCCTGGCTCCTTCGCTTTGGGAGCTGTTGCTGCAGTTGGGCATGTTGGCCGGAGAGTGCTTCTCGGGCCGCGAACTGTAACCTTGCAGGTACCTCTCAGGTATCCATGCCCAACGAAAGCCCCCAGACCCAAATTGAGAGGGGCTGCTTGGGGGCCCCCTGGGGGCACTTCAGGCCAGCTAGGTCTTTGGGTCCTGGATCCTTCGCTTTGGGAGCTGTTGCTGCAGTTGGGCATGTTGGGCGGAGAGTGCTTCTCGGGCCGGGAACTGCAACCTTGAAGGAATCTCCCAGCTTCCCGGCCCAACGAAAGCCCCCAGACCCAAATTGAGAGGGGCTGCTTGGGGGCCCCCTGGGGGCCCTTCAGGCCAGCTACGTCTTTGTGTCCTGGCTCCTTCGCTTTGGGAGCTGTTGCTGCAGTTCGGCATGTTGGCCGGAGACTGCTTCTCGGGCCTCGAACTGCAACCTTGCAGGAATCTCCCAGGTTCCCGGCCCAACGGAAGCCCCCAGACCCAAATGGAGAGGGGCTGCTTGGGGGCCCCCTGGGGGCCCTTCAGGCCAGCTAGGTCTTTGGGTCCTGGCTCCTTCGCTTTGGGAGCTGTTGCTGCAGTTGGGCATGTTGGCCGGAGAGTGCTTCTCCGGCCGCGAACTGCAACCTTGCTGGTACCTCCCAGGTTCCCGGCCCAACTAAAGCCCCCAGACCCAAATGGAGAGGGGCTGCTTGGGGGCCCCCTGGGGGCCCTTCAGGCCAGCTAGGTCTTTGGGTCCTGGCTCCTTCGCTTTGGGAGCTGTTGCTGCAGTTGAGCATGTTGGCCGGAGAGTGCTTCTCGGGCCGCGAACTGCAACCTTGCAGGTACCTCTCAGGTATCCATGCCCAACGAAAGCCCCCAGACCCAAATGGATAGGGGCTGCTTGGGGCCCCCCTGGGGGCCCTTCAGGCCAGCTAGGTCTTTGGGTCCTGGCTCCTTCGGTTTGGGAGCTGTTGCTGCAGTTGTGCATGTTGGCCGGAGAGTGCTTCTCGGGCCGCGAACTGCAACCTTGCATGAATCTCCCAGGTTCCCGGCCCAACGAAAGCCCCCAGACCCAAATGGAGAGGGGCTGCTTGGGGGCCCCCTGGGGGCCCTTCAGGCCAGCTAGGTCTTTGGGTCCTGGCTCCTTCGCTTTGGGAGCTGTTGCTGCAGTTGGGCATGTTGGCCGGAGAGTGCTTCTCGGGCCTCGAACTGCAACCTTGAAGGAATCTCCCAGGTTCCCGGCCCAACGAAAGCCCCCAGACCCAAATTGAGAGGGGCTGCTTGGGGGCCCCCTGGGGGCCCTTCAGGCCAGCTAGGTCTTTGTGTCCTGGCTCATTCGGTTTGGGAGCTGTTGCTGCAGTTCGGCATGTTGGCCGGAGAGTGCTTCTCGGGCCTCGAACTGCAACCTTGCAGGAATCTCCGAGGTTCCCGGCCCAACAAAAGCCCCCAGACCCAAATGGAGAGGGGCTGCTTGGGGGCCCCCTGGGGGCCCTTCAGGCCAGCTAGGTCTTTGGGTCCTGGCTCCTTCGCTTTGGGAGCTGTTGCTGCAGTTGGGCATGTTGGCCGGAGAGTGCTTCTCGGGCCGCGAACTGCAACCTTGCTGGTACCTCCCAGGTTCCCGGCCCAACTAAAGCCCCCAGACCCAAATGGAGAGGAGCTCCTTGGGGGCCCCATGGGGGCCCTTCAGGCCAGCTAGGTCTTTGGGTCCTGGCTCCTTCGGTTTGGGAGCTGTTGCTGCAGTTGAGCATGTTGGCCGGAGAGTGCTTCTCGGGCCGCGAACTGCAACCTTGCAGGTACCTCTCAGGTATCCATGCCCAACGAAAGCCCCCAGACCCAAATTGAGAGGGGCTGCTTGGGGCCCCCCTGGGGGCCCTTCAGGCCAGCTAGGTCTTTGTGTCCTGGCTCCTTCACTTTGGGAGCTGTTGCTGCAGTTGGGCATGTTGGCCGGAGAGTGCTTCTCGGTCCGCGAACTGCAACCTTGCAGGAATCTCCCAGGTTCCATGCCCAACGAAAGCCCCCAGACCCAAATTGAGAGGGGCTGCTTGGGGGCCCCCTGGGGGCCCTTCAGGCCAGCTAGGTCTTTGGGTCCTGGCTCCTTCGCTTTGGGAGCTGTTGCTGCAGTTGTGCATGTTGGCCGGAGAGTGCTTCTCGGGCCGCGAACTGCAACCTTGCAGGTACCTCCCAGGTTCCCGGCCCAACGAAAGCCCCCAGACCCAAATTGAGAGGGGCTGCTTGGGGGCCCCCTGGGGGCCCTTCAGGCCAGCTAGGTCTTTGGGTCCTGGCTCCTTCGGTTTGGGAGCTGTTGCTGCAGTTGGGCATGTTGGCCGGAGAGTGCTTCTCGGGCCGCGAACTGCAACCTTGCAGGAATCTCCCAGGTTCCCGGCCCAACGAAAGCCCCCAGACCCAAATGGAGAGGGGCTGCTTGGGGGCCCCCTGGGGGCCCTTCAGGCCAGCTAGGTCTTTGGGTCCTGGCTCCTTCGCTTTGGGAGCTGTTGCTGCAGTTGGGCATGTTGGGCGGAGAGTGCTTCTCGGGCAGCGAACTGCAACCTTGAAGGAATCTCCCAGGTTCCCGGCCCAACGAAAGCCCCCAGACCCAAATGGAGAGGGGCTGCTTGGGGGCCCCCTGGGGGCCCTTCAGGCCAGCTAGGTCTTTGTGTCCTGGCTCATTCGGTTTGGGAGCTGTTGCTGCAGTTGGGCATGTTGGCCGGAGAGTGCTTCTCGGGCCGCGAACTGCAACCTTGCAGGATTCTCCCAGGTTCTCAGCCTAAAGAAAGCCCCCAGACCCAAATGGAGAGGGGCTGCTTGGGGGCCCCCTGGGGGCCCTTCAGGCCAGCTAGGTCTTTGTGTCCTGGCTCCTTCGGTTTGGGAGCTGTTGTTGACGTTGGGCATGTTGGCCGGAGAGTGCTTCTCGGGCCTCGAACTGCAACCTTGCAGGAATCTCCCAGGTTCCCGGCCCAACGAAAGCCCCCAGACCCAAATGGAGAGGGGCTGCTTGGGGGCCCCCTGGGGGCCCTTCAGGCCAGCTAGGTCTTTGGGTCCTGGCTTATTCGGTTTGGGAGCTGTTGCTGCAGTTCGGCATGTTGGCCGGAGAGTGCTTCTCGGGCCTCGAACTGCAACGTTGCAGGAATCTCCCAGGTTCCCGGCCCAACAAAAGCCCCCAGACCCAAATGGAGAGGGGCTGCTTGGGGGCCCCCTGGGGGCCCTTCAGGCCAGCTAGGTCTTTGGGTCCTGGCTCCTTCGCTTTGGGAGCTGTTGCTGCAGTTGGGCATGTTGGCCGGAGAGTGCTTCTCGGGCCGCGAACTGCAACCTTGCTGGTACCTCCCAGGTTCCCGGCCCAACTAAAGCCCCCAGACCCAAATGGAGAGGGGCTGCTTGGGGGCCCCCTGGGGGCCCTTCAGGCCAGCTAGGTCTTTGGGTCCTGGCTCCTTCGGTTTGGGAGCTGTTGCTGCAGTTGAGCATGTTGGCCGGAGAGTGCTTCTCGGGCCGCGAACTGCAACCTTGCAGGTACCTCTCAGGTATCCATGCCCAACGAAAGCCCCCAGACCCAAATGGAGAGGGGCTGCTTGGGGCCCCCCTGGGGGCCCTTCAGGCCAGCTAGGTCTTTGGGTCCTGGCTCCTTCGCTTTGGGAGCTGTTGCTGGATATTGGGCATGTTGGCCGGAGAGTGCTTCTCGGGCCGCGAACTGCAACCTTGCTGGTATCTCCCAGGTTCTCAGCCTAAAGAAAGCCCCCAGACCCAAATGGAGAGGGGCTGCTTGGGGGCCCCCTGGGGGCCCTTCAGGCCAGCTAGGTCTTTGTGTCATGGCTCATTCGGTTTGGGAGCTGTTTTTGACGTTGGGCATGTTGGCCGGAGAGTGCTTCTCGGGCCTCGAACTGCAACCTTGCAGGAATCTCCCAGGTTCCCGGCCCAACAAAAGCCCCCAGACCCAAATGGAGAGGGGCTGCTTGGGGGCCCCCTGGGGGCCCTTCAGGCCAGCTAGGTCTTTGGGTCCTGGCTCCTTCGGTTTGGGAGCTGTTGCTGCAGTTGGGCATGTTGGCCGGAGAGTGCTTCTCGGGCCGCGAACTGCAACCTTGCAGGATTCTCCCAGGTTCCCGGCCCAACGAAAGCCCCCAGACCCAAATTGAGAGGGGCTGCTTGGGGCCCCCCTGGGGGCCCTTCAGGCCAGCTAGGTCTTTGGGTCCTGGCTCCTTCGGTTTGGGAGCTGTTGCTGCAGTTGGGCATGTTGGCCGGAGAGTGCTTCTCGGGCCGCGAACTGCAACCTTGCAGGAATCTCCCAGGTTCCCGGCCCAACAAAAGCCCCCAGACCCAAATGGAGAGGGGCTGCTTGGGGGCCCCCTGGGGGCCCTTCAGGCCAGCTAGGTCTTTGTGTCCTGGCTCATTCGGTTTGGGAGCTGTTTTTGACGTTGGGCATGTTGGCCGGAGAGTGCTTCTCGGGCCTCGAACTGCAACCTTGCAGGAATCTCCCAGGTTCGCGGCCCAACGAAAGCCCCCAGACCCAAATGGAGAGGGGCTGCTTGGGGGCCCCCTGGGGGCCCTTCAGGCCAGCTAGGTCTTTGGGTCCTGGCTCCTTCGGTTTGGGAGCTGTTGCTGCAGTTGGGCATGTTGGCCGGAGAGTGCTTCTCGGGCCGCGAACTGCAACCTTGCAGGATTCTCCCAGGTTCCCGGCCCAACGAAAGCCCCCAGACCCAAATGGAGAGGGGCTGCTTGGGGCCCCCCTGGGGGCCCTTCAGGCCAGCTAGGTCTTTGGGTCCTGGCTCCTTCAGTTTGGGAGCTGTTGCTGCAGTTGGGCATGTTGGCCGGAGAGTGCTTCTCGGGCCGCGAACTGCAACCTTGAAGGAATCTCCCAGGTTCCATGCCCAACGAAAGCCCCCAGACCCAAATGGAGAGGGGCTGCTTGGGGGCCCCCTGGGGGCCCTTCAGGCCAGCTAGGTCTTTGGGTCCTGGCTCCTTCGGTTTGGGAGCTGTTGCTGCAGTTGGGCATGTTGGCCGGAGAGTGCTTCTCGGGCCGCGAACTGCAACCTTGCAGGTAACTCCCAGGTTCCCGGCCCAACGAAAGCCCCCAGACCCAAATTGAGAGGGGCTGCTTGGGGCCCCCCTGGGGGCCCTTCAGGCCAGCTAGGTCTTTGTGTCCTGGCTCCTTCGGTTTGGGAGCTGTTGCTGCAGTTGGGCATGTTGGCCGGATAGTGCTTCTCGGGCCGCGAACTGTAACCTTGCAGGTACCTCTCAGGTATCCATGCCCAACGAAAGCCCCCAGACCCAAATGGAGAGGGGCTGCTTGGGGCCCCCCTGGGGGCCCTTCAGGCCAGCTAGGTCTTTGGGTCCTGGCTCCTTCGCTTTGGGAGCTGTTGCTGCAGTTGGGCATGTTGGCCGGAGAGTGCTTCTCGGGCCGCGAACTGCAACCTTGCAGGTACCTCCCAGGTTCCCGGCCCAACGAAAGCCCCCAGACCCAAATTGAGAGGGGCTGCTTGGGGGCCCCCTGGGGGCCCTTCAGGCCAGCTAGGTCTTTGGGTCCTGGCTCCTTCGCTTTGGGAGCTGTTGCTGCAGTTGGGCATGTTGGCCGGAGAGTGCTTCTCGGGCCGCGAACTGCAACCTTGAAGGAATCTCCCAGGTTCCCGGCCCAACGAAAAGCCCCAGACCCAAATTGAGAGGGGCTGCTTGGGGGCCCCCTGGGGGCCCTTCAGGCCAGCTAGGTCTTTGGGTCCTGGCTCCTTCGGTTTGGGAGCTGTTGCTGCAGTTGGGCATGTTGGGCGGAGAGTGCTTCTCGGGCCGCGAACTGCAACCTTGCAGGATTCTCCCAGGTTCCCGGCCCAACGAAAGCCCCCAGACCCAAATTGAGAGCGGCTGCTTGGTGGCCTTCTGGGGGCCCTTCAGGCCAGCTAGGTCTTTGGGTCCTGGCTCCTTCGCTTTGGGAGCTGTTGCTGCAGTTGGGCATGTTGGCCGGAGAGTGCTTCTCGGGCCGCGAACTGCAACCTTGCAGGATTCTCCCAGGTTCCCGGCCCAACGAAAGCCCCCAGACCCAAATTGAGAGGGGCTGCTTGGGGCCCCCCTGGGGGCCCTTCAGGCCAGCTAGGTCTTTGGGTCCTGGCTCCTTCGGTTTGGGAGCTGTTGCTGCAGTTGGGCATGTTGGCCGGAGAGTGCTTCTCGGGCCGCGAACTGCAACCTTGCAGGTACCTCCCAGGTTCCCGGCCCAACGAAAGCCCCCAGACCCAAATGGAGAGGGGCTGCTTGGGGGCCCCCTGGGGGCCCTTCAGGCCAGCTAGGTCTTTGGGTCCTGGCTCCTTCGCTTTGGGAGCTGTTGCTGCAGTTGGGCATGTTGGGCGGAGAGTGCTTCTCGGGCAGCGAACTGCAACCTTGAAGGAATCTCCCAGGTTCCCGGCCCAACGAAAGCCCCCAGACCCAAATGGAGAGGGGCTGCTTCGGGGACCCCTGGGGGCCCTTCAGGCCAGCTAGGTCTTTGTGTCCTGGCTCCTTCGCTTTGGGAGCTGTTGCTGCAGTTGGGCATGTTGGCCGGAGAGTGCTTCTCGGGCCGCGAACTGCAACCTTGCAGGTACCTCCCAGGTTCCCGGCCCAACAAAAGCCCCCAGACCCAAATGGAGAGGGGCTGCTTGGGGGCCCCCTGGGGGCCCTTCAGGCCAGCTAGGTCTTTGGGTCCTGGCTCCTTCGGTTTGGGAGCTGTTGCTGCAGTTGGGCATGTTGGCCGGAGAGTGCTTCTCGGGCCGCGAACTGTAACTTGCAGGTACCTCTCAGGTATACATGCCCAACGAAAGCCCCCAGACCCAAATGGAGAGGGGCTGCTTGGGGGCCCCCTGGGGGCCCTTCAGGCCAGCTAGGTCTTTGGGTCCTGGCTCCTTCGCTTTGGGAGCTGTTGCTGGATATTGGGCATGTTGGCCGGAGAGTGCTTCTCGGGCCGCGAACTGCATTTTTGCAGGATTCTCCCAGGTTCTCAGCCTAAAGAAAGCCCCCAGACCCAAATTGAGAGGGGCTGCTTTGGGGCCCCCTGGGGGCCCTTCAGGCCAGCTAGGTCTTTGGGTCCTGGCTCCTTCGCTTTGGGAGCTGTTGCTGCAGTTGGGCATGTTGGCCGGAGAGTGCTTCTCGGGCCGCGAACTGCAACCTTGCAGGAATCTCCCAGGTTCCCGGCCCAACGAAAGCCCCCAGACCCAAATTGAGAGGGGCTGCTTGGGGGCCCCCTGGGGGCCCTTCAGGCCAGCTAGGTCTTTGGGTCCTGGCTCCTTCGGTTTGGGAGCTGTTGCTGCAGTTGGGCATGTTGGCCGGATAGTGCTTCTCGGGCCGCGAACTGTAACTTGCAGGTACCTCTCAGGTATACATGCCCAACGAAAGCCCCCAGACCCAAATGGAGAGGGGCTGCTTGGGGGCCCCCTGGGGGCCCTTCAGGCCAGCTAGGTCTTTGGGTCCTGGCTCCTTCGCTTTGGGAGCTGTTGCTGGATATTTGGCATGTTGGCCGGAGAGTGCTTCTCGGGCCGCGAACTGCAACCTTGCAGGTACCTCCCAGGTTCCCGGCCCAACGAAAGCCCCCAGACCCAAATGGAGAGGGGCTGCTTGGGGGCCCCCTGGGGGCCCTTCAGGCCAGCTAGGTCTTTGGGTCCTGGCTCCTTCGGTTTGGGAGCTGTTGCTGCAGTTGGGCATGTTGGGCGGAGAGTGCTTCTCGGTCCGCGAACAGCAACCTTGAAGGAATCTCCCAGGTTCCCGGCCCAACGAAAGCCCCCAGACCCAAATGGAGAGGGGCTGCTTGGGGGCCCCCTGGGGGCCCTTCAGGCCAGCTAGCTCTTTGGGTCCTGGCTCCTTCGCTTTGGGAGCTGTTGCTGCAGTTGGGCATGTTGGCCGGAGAGTGCTTCTCGGGCCGCGAACTGCAACCTTGCAGGTACCTCCCAGGTTCCCGGCCCAACGAAAGCACCCAGACCCAAATGGAGAGGGGCTGCTTGGGGGCCCCCTGGGGGCCCTTCAGGCCAGCTAGGTCTTTGGGTCCTGGCTCCTTCGGTTTGGGAGCTGTTGCTGCAGTTGGGCATGTTGGCCGGAGAGTGCTTCTCGGGCCGCGAACTGCAACCTTGAAGGAATCTCCCAGGTTCTCAGCCTAAAGAAAGCCCCCAGACCCAAATGGAGAGGGGCTGCTTGGGGGCCCCCTGGGGGCCCTTCAGGCCAGCTAGGTCTTTGGGTCCTGGCTCCTTCGGTTTGGGAGCTGTTGCTGCAGTTGGGCATGTTGGCCGGAGAGTGCTTCTCGGTCCGCGAACTGCAACCTTGCAGGAATCTCCTAGGTTCCCGGCCCAACGAAAGCCCCCAGACCCAAATGGAGAGGGGCTGCTTGGGGGCCCCCTGGGGGCCCTTCAGGCCAGCTAGGTCTTTGGGTCCTGGCTCCTTCGCTTTGGGAGCTGTTGCTGCAGTTGGGCATGTTGGCCGGAGAGTGCTTCTCGGGCCGCGAACTGCATCCTTGCATGAATCTCCCAGGTTCCCGGCCCAACGAAAGCCCCCAGACCCAAATGGAGAGGGGCTGCTTGGGGGCCCCCTGGGGGCCCTTCAGGCCAGCTAGGTCTTTGGGTCCTGGCTCCTTCGGTTTGGGAGCTGTTGCTGCAGTTGGGCATGTTGGCCGGAGAGTGCTTCTCGGGCCGCGAACTGCAACCTTGCAGGTACCTCTCAGGTATCCATGCCCAACGAAAGCCCCCAGACCCAAATTGAGAGGGGCTGCTTGGTGGCCCCTGGGGGCCCTTCAGGCCAGCTAGGTCTTTGGGTCCTGGCTCCTTCGCTTTGGGAGCTGTTGCTGCAGTTCAGCATGTTGGCCGGAGAGTGCTTCTCGGGCCGCGAACTGCAACCTTGCAGGTACCTCCCAGGTTCCCGGCCCAACGAAAGCCCCCAGACCCAAATGGAGAGGGGCTGCTTGGGGGCCCCCTGGGGGCCCTTCAGGCCAGCTAGGTCTTTGGGTCCTGGCTCCTTCGCTTTGGGAGCTGTTGCTGCAGTTGGGCATGTTGGGCGGAGAGTGCTTCTCGGGCCGCGAACTTCAACCTTGAAGGAATCTCCCAGGTTCCCGGCCCAACGAAAGCCCCCAGACCCAAATTGAGAGGGGCTGCTTGGGGGCCCCCTGGGGGCCCTTCAGGCCAGCTAGGTCTTTGGGTCCTGGCTCCTTCGGTTTGGGAGCTGTTGCTGCAGTTGGGCATGTTGGCCGGATAGTGCTTCTCGGGCCGCGAACTGTAACTTGCAGGTACCTCTCAGGTATACATGCCCAACGAAAGCCCCCAGACCCAAATGGAGAGGGGCTGCTTGGTGGCCTTCTGGGGGCCCTTCAGGCCAGCTAGGTCTTTGGGTCCTGGCTCCTTCGCTTTGGGAGCTGTTGCTGGATATTTGGCATGTTGGCCGGAGAGTGCTTCTCGGGCCGCGAACTGCAACCTTGCAGGTACCTCCCAGGTTCCCGGCCCAACGAAAGCCCCCAGACCCAAATTGAGAGGGGCTGCTTGGTGGCCTTCTGGGGGCCCTTCAGGCCAGCTAGGTCTTTGGGTCCTGGCTCCTTCGGTTTGGGAGCTGTTGCTGCAGTTGGGCATGTTGGGCGGAGAGTGCTTCTCGGGCCGCGAACTGCAACCTTGCAGGAATCTCCCAGGTTCCCGGCCCAACGAAAGCCCCCAGACCCAAATTGAGAGGGGCTGCTTGGGGCCCCCCTGGGGGCCCTTCAGGCCAGCTAGGTCTTTGGGTCCTGGCTCCTTCGGTTTGGGAGCTGTTGCTGCAGTTGGGCATGTTGGCCGGAGAGTGCTTCTCGGGCCGCGAACTGCAACCTTGCAGGAATCTCCCAGGTTCCATGCCCAACGAAAGCCCCCAGACCCAAATTGAGAGGGGCTGCTTGGGGGACCCCTGGGGGCCCTTCAGGCCAGCTAGGTCTTTGGGTCCTGGCTCCTTCGCTTTGGGAGCTGTTGCTGCAGTTGGGCATGTTGGCCGGAGAGTGCTTCTCGGGCCGCGAACTGCAACC
>NW_028168529.1:42500-47500 GCF_964237585.1 Gallinula chloropus | reverse complement strand
GCTCCCAAAGCGAAGGAGCCAGGACCCAAAGATCTAGCTGGCCTGAAGGGGCCCCAGGGGGCCCCCAAGCAGCCCCTCTCCATTTGGGTCTGGGGGCTTTCGTTGGGCCGGGAACCTGGGAGGTACCTGCCCGGTTGCAGGTCGCGGCCCGAGAAGCACTCTCCGGCCAACGTGCCCAACGTCCAGCGACTGCTCCCAAAGCGAAGGAGCCAGGTCCCAAAGACCTAGCTGGCCTGAAGGGGCCCCAGGGGGCCCCCAAGCAGCCCCTCTCCATTTGGGTCTGGGGGCTTTCGTTGGGCCGGGAACCTGGGAGGAACCTGCCCGGTTGCAGGTCGCGGCCCGAGAAGCACTCTCCGGCCAACGTGCCAAACGTCCAGCGACTGCTCCCAAAGCGAAGGAGCCAGGACCCAAAGACCTAGCTGGCCTGAAGGGGCCCCAGGGGGCCCCCAAGCAGCCCCTCTCCATTTGGGTCTGGGGGCTTTCGTTGGGCCGGGAACCTGGGAGGTACCTGCCCGGTTGCAGGTCGCGGCCCGAGAAGCACTCTCCGGCCAACGTGCCAAACGTCCAGCGACTGCTCCCAAAGCGAAGGAGCCAGGACCCAAAGACCTAGCTGGCCTGAAGGGGCCCCAGGGGGCCCCCAAGCAGCCCCTCTCCATTTGGGTCTGGGGGCTTTCGTTGGGCCGGGAACCTGGGAGGTACCTGCCCGGTTGCAGGTCGCGGCCCGAGAAGCACTCTCCGGCCAACGTGCCAAACGTCCAGCGACTGCTCCCAAAGCGAAGGAGCCAGGACCCAAAGACCTAGCTGGCCTGAAGGGGCCCCAGGGGGCCCCCAAGCAGCCCCTCTCCATTTGGGTCTGGGGGCTTTCGTTGGGCCGGGAACCTGGGAGGTACCTGCCCGGTTGCAGGTCGCGGCCCGAGAAGCACTCTCCGGCCAACGTGCCGAACGTCCAGCGACTGCTCCCAAAGCGAAGGAGCCAGGACCCAAAGACCTAGCTGGCCTGAAGGGGCCCCAGGGGGCCCCCAAGCAGCCCCTCTCCATTTGGGTCTGGGGGCTTTCGTTGGGCCGGGAACCTGGGAGGTACCTGCCCGGTTGCAGGTCGCGGCCCGAGAAGCACTCTCCGGCCAACGTGCCAAACGTCCAGCGACTGCTCCCAAAGCGAAGGAGCCAGGACCCAAAGACCTAGCTGGCCTGAAGGGGCCCCAGGGGGCCCCCAAGCAGCCCCTCTCCATTTGGGTCTGGGGGCTTTCATTGGGCCGGGAACCTGGGAGGTACCTGCCCGGTTGCAGGTCGTGGCCCGAGAAGCACTCTCTGGCCAACGTGCCAAACGTCCAGCGACTGCTCCCAAAGTGAAGGAGCCAGGACCCAAAGACCTAGCTGGCCTGAAGGGGCCCCAGGGGGCCCCCAAGCAGCCCCTCTCCATTTGGGTCTGGGGGCTTTCGTTGGGCCGGGAACCTGGGAGGTACCTGCCCGGTTGCAGGTCGCGGCCCGAGAAGCACTCTCCGGCCAACGTGCCGAACGTCCAGCGACTGCTCCCAAAGCGAAGGAGCCAGGACCCAAAGACCTAGCTGGCCTGAAGGGGCCCCAGGGGGCCCCCAAGCAGCCCCTCTCCATTTGGGTCTGGGGGCTTTCGTTGGGCCGGGAACCTGGGAGGTACCTGCCCGGTTGCAGGTCGCGGCCCGAGAAGCACTCTCCGGCCAACGTGCCGAACGTCCAGCGACTGCTCCCAAAGCGAAGGAGCCAGGACCCAAAGACCTAGCTGGCCTGAAGGGGCCCCAGGGGGCCCCCAAGCTGCCCATCTCCATTTGGGTCTGGGGGCTTTCGTTGGGCCGGGAACCTGGGAGGTACCTGCCCGGTTGCAGGTCGCGGCCCGAGAAGCACTCTCCGGCCAACGTGCCCAACGTCCAGCGACTGCTCCCAAAGCGAAGGAGCCAGGACCCAAAGACCTAGCTGGCCTGAAGGGGCCCCAGGGGGCCCCCAAGCAGCCCCTCTCCATTTGGGTCTGGGGGCTTTCGTTGGGCCGGGAACCTGGGAGGTACCTGCCCGGTTGCAGGTCGCGGCCCGAGAAGCACTCTCCGGCCAACGTGCCAAACGTCCAGCGACTGCTCCCAAAGCGAAGGAGCCAGGACCCAAAGACCTAGCTGGCCTGAAGGGGCCCCAGGGGGCCCCCAAGCAGCCCCTCTCCATTTGGGTCTGGGGGCTTTCGTTGGGCCGGGAACCTGGGAGGTACCTGCCCGGTTGCAGGTCGCGGCCCGAGAAGCACTCTCCGGCCAACGTGCCAAACGTCCAGCGACTGCTCCCAAAGCGAAGGAGCCAGGACCCAAAGACCTAGCTGGCCTGAAGGGGCCCCAGGGGGCCCCCAAGCAGCCCCTCTCCATTTGGGTCTGGGGGCTTTCGTTGGGCCGGGAACCTGGGAGGTACCTGCCCGGTTGCAGGTCGCGGCCCGAGAAGCACTCTCCGGCCAACGTGCCAAACGTCCAGCGACTGCTCCCAAAGCGAAGGAGCCAGGACCCAAAGACCTAGCTGGCCTGAAGGGGCCCCAGGGGGCCCCCAAGCAGCCCCTCTCCATTTGGGTCTGGGGGCTTTCGTTGGGCCGGGAACCTGGGAGGTACCTGCCCGGTTGCAGGTCGCGGCCCGAGAAGCACTCTCCGGCCAACGTGCCAAACGTCCAGCGACTGCTCCCAAAGCGAAGGAGCCAGGACCCAAAGACCTAGCTGGCCTGAAGGGGCCCCAGCGGGTCCCCAAGCAGCCCCTCTCCATTTGGGTCTGGGGGCTTTCGTTGGGCCGGGAACCTGGGAGGTACCTGCCCGGTTGCAGGTCGCGGCCCGAGAAGCACTCTCCGGCCAACGTGCCGAACGTCCAGCGACTGCTCCCAAAGCGAAGGAGCCAGGACCCAAAGACCTAGCTGGCCTGAAGGGGCCCCAGGGGGCCCCCAAGCAGCCCCTCTCCATTTGGGTCTGGGGGCTTTCGTTGGGCCGGGAACCTGGGAGGTACCTGCCCGGTTGCAGGTCGCGGCCCGAGAAGCACTCTCCGGCCAACGTGCCAAACGTCCAGCGACTGCTCCCAAAGCGAAGGAGCCAGGACCCAAAGACCTAGCTGGCCTGAAGGGGCCCCAGGGGGCCCCCAAGCAGCCCCTCTCCATTTGGGTCTGGGGGCTTTCGTTGGGCCGGGAACCTGGGAGGTACCTGCCCGGTTGCAGGTCGCGGCCCGAGAAGCACTCTCCGGCCAACGTGCCAAACGTCCAGCGACTGCTCCCAAAGCGAAGGAGCCAGGACCCAAAGACCTAGCTGGCCTGAAGGGGCCCCAGGGGGCCCCCAAGCAGCCCCTCTCCATTTGGGTCTGGGGGCTTTCGTTGGGCCGGGAACCTGGGAGGTACCTGCCCGGTTGCAGGTCGCGGCCCGAGAAGCACTCTCCGGCCAACGTGCCGAACGTCCAGCGACTGCTCCCAAAGCGAAGGAGCCAGGACCCAAAGACCTAGCTGGCCTGAAGGGGCCCCAGGGGGCCCCCAAGCAGCCCCTCTCCATTTGGGTCTGGGGGCTTTCGTTGGGCCGGGAACCTGGGAGGTACCTGCCCGGTTGCAGGTCACGGCCCGAGAAGCACTCTCCGGCCAACGTGCCAAACGTCCAGCGACTGCTCCCAAAGCGAAGGAGCCAGGACCCAAAGACCTAGCTGGCCTGAAGGGGCCCCAGGGGGCCCCCAAGCAGCCCCTCTCCATTTGGGTCTGGGGGCTTTCGTTGGGCCGGGAACCTGGGAGGTACCTGCCCGGTTGCAGGTCGCGGCCCGAGAAGCACTCTCCGGCCAACGTGCCAAACGTCCAGCGACTGCTCCCAAAGCGAAGGAGCCAGGACCCAAAGACCTAGCTGGCCTGAAGGGGCCCCAGGGGGCCCCCAAGCAGCCCCTCTCCATTTGGGTCTGGGGGCTTTCGTTGGGCCGGGAACCTGGGAGGTACCTGCCCGGTTGCAGGTCGCGGCCCGAGAAGCACTCTCCGGCCAACGTGCCAAACGTCCAGCGACTGCTCCCAAAGCGAAGGAGCCAGGACCCAAAGACCTAGCTGGCCTGAAGGGGCCCCAGGGGGCCCCCAAGCAGCCCCTCTCCATTTGGGTCTGGGGGCTTTCGTTGGGCCGGGAACCTGGGAGGTACCTGCCCGGTTGCAGGTCGCGGCCCGAGAAGCACTCTCCGGCCAACGTGCCAAACGTCCAGCGACTGCTCCCAAAGCGAAGGAGCCAGGACCCAAAGACCTAGCTGGCCTGAAGGGGCCCCAGCGGGTCCCCAAGCAGCCCCTCTCCATTTGGGTCTGGGGGCTTTCGTTGGGCCGGGAACCTGGGAGGTACCTGCCCGGTTGCAGGTCGCGGCCCGAGAAGCACTCTCCGGCCAACGTGCCGAACGTCCAGCGACTGCTCCCAAAGCGAAGGAGCCAGGACCCAAAGACCTAGCTGGCCTGAAGGGGCCCCAGGGGGCCCCCAAGCAGCCCCTCTCCATTTGGGTCTGGGGGCTTTCGTTGGGCCGGGAACCTGGGAGGTACCTGCCCGGTTGCAGGTCGCGGCCCGAGAAGCACTCTCCGGCCAACGTGCCAAACGTCCAGCGACTGCTCCCAAAGCGAAGGAGCCAGGACCCAAAGACCTAGCTGGCCTGAAGGGGCCCCAGGGGGCCCCCAAGCAGCCCCTCTCCATTTGGGTCTGGGGGCTTTCGTTGGGCCGGGAACCTGGGAGGTACCTGCCCGGTTGCAGGTCGCGGCCCGAGAAGCACTCTCCGGCCAACGTGCCGAACGTCCAGCGACTGCTCCCAAAGCGAAGGAGCCAGGACCCAAAGACCTAGCTGGCCTGAAGGGGCCCCAGGGGGCCCCCAAGCAGCCCCTCTCCATTTGGGTCTGGGGGCTTTCGTTGGGCCGGGAACCTGGGAGGTACCTGCCCGGTTGCAGGTCACGGCCCGAGAAGCACTCTCCGGCCAACGTGCCAAACGTCCAGCGACTGCTCCCAAAGCGAAGGAGCCAGGACCCAAAGACC
>NW_028168529.1:22500-32500 GCF_964237585.1 Gallinula chloropus | reverse complement strand
GTGGCCCGAGAAGCACTCTCCGGCCAACGTGCCAAACGTCCAGCGACTGCTCCCAAAGCGAAGGAGCCAGGACCCAAAGACCTAGCTGGCCTGAAGGGGCCCCAGGGGGCCCCCAAGCAGCCCCTCTCCATTTGGGTCTGGGGGCTTTCGTTGGGCCGGGAACCTGGGAGGTACCTGCCCGGTTGCAGGTCGCGGCCCGAGAAGCACTCTCCGGCCAACGTGCCAAACGTCCAGCGACTGCTCCCAAAGCGAAGGAGCCAGGACCCAAAGACCTAGCTGGCCTGAAGGGGCCCCAGGGGGCCCCCAAGCAGCCCCTCTCCATTTGGGTCTGGGGGCTTTCGTTGGGCCGGGAACCTGGGAGGTACCTGCCTGGTTGCAGGTCGCGGCCCGAGAAGCACTCTCCGGCCAACGTGCCGAACGTCCAGCGACTGCTCCCAAAGCGAAGCAGCCAGGACCCAAAGACCTAGCTGGCCTGAAGGGGCCCCAGGGGGCCCCCAAGCAGCCCCTCTCCATTTGGGTCTGGGGGCTTTCGTTGGGCCGGGAACCTGGGAGGTACCTGCCCGGTTGCAGGTCGCGGCCCGAGAAGCACTCTCCGGCCAACGTGCCAAACGTCCAGCGACTGCTCCCAAAGCGAAGGAGCCAGGACCCAAAGACCTAGCTGGCCTGAAGGGGCCCCAGGGGGCCCCCAAGCAGCCCCTCTCCATTTGGGTCTGGGGGCTTTCGTTGGGCCGGGAACCTGGGAGGTACCTGCCCGGTTGCAGGTCGCGGCCCGAGAAGCACTCTCCGGCCAACATGCCAAACGTCCAGTGACTGCTCCCAAAGCGAAGGAGCCAGGACCCAAAGACCTAGCTGGCCTGAAGGGGCCCCAGGGGGCCCCCAAGCAGCCCCTCTCCATTTGGGTCTGGGGGCTTTCGTTGGGCCGGGAACCTGGGAGGTACCTGCCCGGTTGCAGGTCGCGCCCGAGAAGCACTCTCCGGCCAACGTGCCGAACGTCCAGCGACTGCTCCCAAAGCGAAGCAGCCAGGTCCCAAAGACCTAGCTGGCCTGAAGGGGCCCCAGGGGGCCCCCAAGCAGCCCCTCTCCATTTGGGTCTGGGGGCTTTCGTTGGGCCGGGAACCTGGGAGGTACCTGCCCGGTTGCAGGTCGCGGCCCGAGAAGCACTCTCCGGCCAACGTGCCAAACGTCCAGCGACTGCTCCCAAAGCGAAGGAGCCAGGACCCAAAGACCTAGCTGGCCTGAAGGGGCCCCAGGGGGCCCCCAAGCAGCCCCTCTCCATTTGGGTCTGGGGGCTTTCGTTGGGCCGGGAACCTGGGAGGTACCTGCCCGGTTGCAGGTCGCGGCCCGAGAAGCACTCTCCGGCCAACGTGCCGAACGTCCAGCGACTGCTCCCAAAGCGAAGGAGCCAGGACCCAAAGACCTAGCTGGCCTGAAGGGGCCCCAGGGGGCCCCCAAGCAGCCCCTCTCCATTCGGGTCTGGGGGCTTTCGTTGGGCCGGGAACCTGGGAGGTACCTGCCCGGTTGCAGGTCGCGGCCCGAGAAGCACTCTCCGGCCAACGTGCCAAACGTCCAGCGACTGCTCCCAAAGCGAAGGAGCCAGGACCCAAAGACCTAGCTGGCCTGAAGGGGCCCCAGGGGGCCCCCAAGCAGCCCCTCTCCATTTGGGTCTGGGGGCTTTCGTTGGGCCGGGAACCTGGGAGGTACCTGCCCGGTTGCAGGTCGCGGCCCGAGAAGCACTCTCCGGCCAACGTGCCAAACGTCCAGCGACTGCTCCCAAAGCGAAGGAGCCAGGACCCAAAGACCTAGCTGGCCTGAAGGGGCCCCAGGGGGCCCCCAAGCAGCCCCTCTCCATTTGGGTCTGGGGGCTTTCGTTGGGCCGGGAACCTGGGAGGTACCTGCCCGGTTGCAGGTCGCGGCCCGAGAAGCACTCTCCGGCCAACGTGCCGAACGTCCAGCGACTGCTCCCAAAGCGAAGCAGCCAGGACCCAAAGACCTAGCTGGCCTGAAGGGGCCCCAGGGGGCCCCCAAGCAGCCCCTCTCCATTTGGGTCTGGGGGCTTTCGTTGGGCCGGGAACCTGGGAGGTACCTGCCCGGTTGCAGGTCGCGGCCCGAGAAGCACTCTCCGGCCAACGTGCCAAACGTCCAGCGACTGCTCCCAAAGCGAAGGAGCCAGGACCCAAAGACCTAGCTGGCCTGAAGGGGCCCCAGGGGGCCCCCAAGCAGCCCCTCTCCATTTGGGTCTGGGGGCTTTCGTTGGGCCGGGAACCTAAGGGAGGTACCTGCCCGGTTGCAGGTCGCGGCCCGAGAAGCACTCTCCGGCCAACATGCCAAACGTCCAGTGACTGCTCCCAAAGCGAAGGAGCCAGGACCCAAAGACCTAGCTGGCCTGAAGGGGCCCCAGGGGGCCCCCAAGCAGCCCCTCTCCATTTGGGTCTGGGGGCTTTCGTTGGGCCGGGAACCTGGGAGGTACCTGCCCGGTTGCAGGTCGCGGCCCGAGAAGCACTCTCCGGCCAACGTGCCGAACGTCCAGCGACTGCTCCCAAAGCGAAGCAGCCAGGTCCCAAAGACCTAGCTGGCCTGAAGGGGCCCCAGGGGGCCCCCAAGCAGCCCCTCTCCATTTGGGTCTGGGGGCTTTCGTTGGGCCGGGAACCTGGGAGGTACCTGCCCGGTTGCAGGTCGCGGCCCGAGAAGCACTCTCCGGCCAACGTGCCAAACGTCCAGCGACTGCTCCCAAAGCGAAGGAGCCAGGACCCAAAGACCTAGCTGGCCTGAAGGGGCCCCAGGGGGCCCCCAAGCAGCCCCTCTCCATTTGGGTCTGGGGGCTTTCGTTGGGCCGGGAACCTGGGAGGTACCTGCCCGGTTGCAGGTCGCGGCCCGAGAAGCACTCTCCGGCCAACGTGCCGAACGTCCAGCGACTGCTCCCAAAGCGAAGGAGCCAGGACCCAAAGACCTAGCTGGCCTGAAGGGGCCCCAGGGGGCCCCCAAGCAGCCCCTCTCCATTTGGGTCTGGGGGCTTTCGTTGGCCCGGGAACCTGGGAGGTACCTGCCCGGTTGCAGGTCGCGGCCCGAGAAGCACTCTCCGGCCAACGTGCCAAACGTCCAGCGACTGCTCCCAAAGCGAAGGAGCCAGGACCCAAAGACCTAGCTGGCCTGAAGGGGCCCCAGGGGGCCCCCAAGCAGCCCCTCTCCATTTGGGTCTGGGGGCTTTCGTTGGGCCGGGAACCTGGGAGGTACCTGCCCGGTTGCAGGTCGCGGCCCGAGAAGCACTCTCCGGCCAACGTGCCGAACGTCCAGCGACTGCTCCCAAAGCGAAGGAGCCAGGACCCAAAGACCTAGCTGGCCTGAAGGGGCCCCAGGGGGCCCCCAAGCAGCCCCTCTCCATTTGGGTCTGGGGGCTTTCGTTGGGCCGGGAACCTGGGAGGTACCTGCCCGGTTGCAGGTCGCGGCCCGAGAAGCACTCTCCGGCCAACGTGCCAAACGTCCAGCGACTGCTCCCAAAGCGAAGGAGCCAGGACCCAAAGACCTAGCTGGCCTGAAGGGGCCCCAGGGGGCCCCCAAGCAGCCCCTCTCCATTTGGGTCTGGGGGCTTTCATTGGGCCGGGAACCTGGGAGGTACCTGCCCGGTTGCAGGTCGCGGCCCGAGAAGCACTCTCCGGCCAACGTGCCGAACGTCCAGCGACTGCTCCCAAAGCGAAGGAGCCAGGACCCAAAGACCTAGCTGGCCTGAAGGGGCCCCAGGGGGCCCCCAAGCAGCCCCTCTCCATTTGGGTCTGGGGGCTTTCGTTGGGCCGGGAACCTGGGAGGTACCTGCCCGGTTGCAGGTCGCGGCCCGAGAAGCACTCTCCGGCCAACGTGCCGAATGTCCAGCGACTGCTCCCAAAGCGAAGGAGCCAGGACCCAAAGACCTAGCTGGCCTGAAGGGGCCCCAGGGGGCCCCCAAGCAGCCCCTCTCCATTTGGGTCTGGGGGCTTTCGTTGGGCCGGGAACCTGGGAGGTACCTGCCCGGTTGCAGGTCGCGGCCCGAGAAGCACTCTCCGGCCAACGTGCCGAACGTCCAGCGACTGCTCCCAAAGCGAAGGAGCCAGGACCCAAAGACCTAGCTGGCCTGAAGGGGCCCCAGGGGGCCCCCAAGCAGCCCCTCTCCATTTGGGTCTGGGGGCTTTCGTTGGGCCGGGAACCTGGGAGGTACCTGCCCGGTTGCAGGTCGCGGCCCGAGAAGCACTCTCCGGCCAACGTGCCAAACGTCCAGCGACTGCTCCCAAAGCGAAGGAGCCAGGACCCAAAGACCTAGCTGGCCTGAAGGGGCCCCAGGGGGCCCCCAAGCAGCCCCTCTCCATTTGGGTCTGGGGGCTTTCGTTGGGCCGGGAACCTGGGAGGTACCTGCCCGGTTGCAGGTCGCGGCCCGAGAAGCACTCTCCGGCCAACGTGCCAAACGTCCAGCGACTGCTCCCAAAGCGAAGGAGCCAGGACCCAAAGACCTAGCTGGCCTGAAGGGGCCCCAGGGGGCCCCCAAGCAGCCCCTCTCCATTTGGGTCTGGGGGCTTTCGTTGGGCCGGGAACCTGGGAGGTACCTGCCCGGTTGCAGGTCGCGGCCCGAGAAGCACTCTCCGGCCAACGTGCCGAACGTCCAGCGACTGCTCCCAAAGCGAAGGAGCCAGGACCCAAAGACCTAGCTGGCCTGAAGGGGCCCCAGGGGGCCCCCAAGCAGCCCCTCTCCATTTGGGTCTGGGGGCTTTCGTTGGGCCGGGAACCTGGGAGGTACCTGCCCGGTTGCAGGTCGCGGCCCGAGAAGCACTCTCCGGCCAACGTGCCGAACGTCCAGCGACTGCTCCCAAAGCGAAGGAGCCAGGACCCAAAGACCTAGCTGGCCTGAAGGGGCCCCAGGGGGCCCCCAAGCAGCCCCTCTCCATTTGGGTCTGGGGGCTTTCGTTGGGCCGGGAACCTGGGAGGTACCTGCCCGGTTGCAGGTCGCGGCCCGAGAAGCACTCTCCGGCCAACGTGCCAAACGTCCAGCGACTGCTCCCAAAGCGAAGGAGCCAGGACCCAAAGACCTAGCTGGCCTGAAGGGGCCCCAGGGGGCCCCCAAGCAGCCCCTCTCCATTTGGGTCTGGGGGCTTTCGTTGGGCCGGGAACCTGGGAGGTACCTGCCCGGTTGCAGGTCGCGGCCCGAGAAGCACTCTCCGGCCAACGTGCCAAACGTCCAGCGACTGCTCCCAAAGCGAAGGAGCCAGGACCCAAAGACCTAGCTGGCCTGAAGGGGCCCCAGGGGGCCCCCAAGCAGCCCCTCTCCATTTGGGTCTGGGGGCTTTCGTTGGGCCGGGAACCTGGGAGGTACCTGCCCGGTTGCAGGTCGCGGCCCGAGAAGCACTCTCCGGCCAACGTGCCAAACGTCCAGCGACTGCTCCCAAAGCGAAGGAGCCAGGACCCAAAGACCTAGCTGGCCTGAAGGGGCCCCAGGGGGCCCCCAAGCAGCCCCTCTCCATTTGGGTCTGGGGGCTTTCGTTGGGCCGGGAACCTGGGAGGTACCTGCCCGGTTGCAGGTCGCGGCCCGAGAAGCACTCTCCGGCCAACGTGCCGAACGTCCAGCGACTGCTCCCAAAGCGAAGGAGCCAGGACCCAAAGACCTAGCTGGCCTGAAGGGGCCCCAGGGGGCCCCCAAGCAGCCCCTCTCCATTTGGGTCTGGGGGCTTTCGTTGGGCCGGGAACCTGGGAGGTACCTGCCCGGTTGCAGGTCGCGGCCCGAGAAGCACTCTCCGGCCAACGTGCCAAACGTCCAGCGACTGCTCCCAAAGCGAAGGAGCCAGGACCCAAAGACCTAGCTGGCCTGAAGGGGCCCCAGGGGGCCCCCAAGCAGCCCCTCTCCATTTGGGTCTGGGGGCTTTTGTTGGGCCGGGAACCTGGGAGGTACCTGCCCGGTTGCAGGTCGCGGCCCGAGAAGCACTCTCCGGCCAACGTGCCAAACGTCCAGCGACTGCTCCCAAAGCGAAGGAGCCAGGACCCAAAGACCTAGCTGGCCTGAAGGGGCCCCAGGGGGCCCCCAAGCAGCCCCTCTCCATTTGGGTCTGGGGGCTTTCGTTGGGCCGGGAACCTGGGAGGTACCTGCCCGGTTGCAGGTCGCGGCCCGAGAAGCACTCTCCGGCCAACGTGCCAAACGTCCAGCGACTGCTCCCAAAGCGAAGGAGCCAGGACCCAAAGACCTAGCTGGCCTGAAGGGGCCCCAGGGGGCCCCCAAGCAGCCCCTCTCCATTTGGGTCTGGGGGCTTTCGTTGGGCCGGGAACCTGGGAGGTACCTGCCCGGTTGCAGGTCGCGGCCCGAGAAGCACTCTCCGGCCAACGTGCCGAACGTCCAGCGACTGCTCCCAAAGCGAAGGAGCCAGGACCCAAAGACCTAGCTGGCCTGAAGGGGCCCCAGGGGGCCCCCAAGCAGCCCCTCTCCATTTGGGTCTGGGGGCTTTCGTTGGGCCGGGAACCTGGGAGGTACCTGCCCGGTTGCAGGTCGCGGCCCGAGAAGCACTCTCCGGCCAACGTGCCGAACGTCCAGCGACTGCTCCCAAAGCGAAGGAGCCAGGACCCAAAGACCTAGCTGGCCTGAAGGGGCCCCAGGGGGCCCCCAAGCAGCCCCTCTCCATTTGGGTCTGGGGGCTTTCGTTGGGCCGGGAACCTGGGAGGTACCTGCCCGGTTGCAGGTCGCGGCCCGAGAAGCACTCTCCGGCCAACGTGCCCAACGTCCAGCGACTGCTCCCAAAGCGAAGGAGCCAGGACCCAAAGACCTAGCTGGCCTGAAGGGGCCCCAGGGGGCCCCCAAGCAGCCCCTCTCCATTTGGGTCTGGGGGCTTTCGTTGGGCCGGGAACCTGGGAGGTACCTGCCCGGTTGCAGGTCGCGGCCCGAGAAGCACTCTCCGGCCAACGTGCCAAACGTCCAGCGACTGCTCCCAAAGCGAAGGAGCCAGGACCCAAAGACCTAGCTGGCCTGAAGGGGCCCCAGGGGGCCCCCAAGCAGCCCCTCTCCATTTGGGTCTGGGGGCTTTCGTTGGGCCGGGAACCTGGGAGGTACCTGCCCGGTTGCAGGTCGCGGCCCGAGAAGCACTCTCCGGCCAACGTGCCAAACGTCCAGCGACTGCTCCCAAAGCGAAGGAGCCAGGACCCAAAGACCTAGCTGGCCTGAAGGGGCCCCAGGGGGCCCCCAAGCAGCCCCTCTCCATTTGGGTCTGGGGGCTTTCGTTGGGCCGGGAACCTGGGAGGTACCTGCCCGGTTGCAGGTCGCGGCCCGAGAAGCACTCTCCGGCCAACGTGCCAAACGTCCAGCGACTGCTCCCAAAGCGAAGGAGCCAGGACCCAAAGACCTAGCTGGCCTGAAGGGGCCCCAGGGGGCCCCCAAGCAGCCCCTCTCCATTTGGGTCTGGGGGCTTTCGTTGGGCCGGGAACCTGGGAGGTACCTGCCCGGTTGCAGGTCGCGGCCCGAGAAGCACTCTCCGGCCAACGTGCCAAACGTCCAGCGACTGCTCCCAAAGCGAAGGAGCCAGGACCCAAAGACCTAGCTGGCCTGAAGGGGCCCCAGGGGGCCCCCAAGCAGCCCCTCTCCATTTGGGTCTGGGGGCTTTCGTTGGGCCGGGAACCTGGGAGGTACCTGCCCGGTTGCAGGTCGCGGCCCGAGAAGCACTCTCCGGCCAACGTGCCGAACGTCCAGCGACTGCTCCCAAAGCGAAGGAGCCAGGACCCAAAGACCTAGCTGGCCTGAAGGGGCCCCCCCCAGGGGGCCCCCAAGCAGCCCCTCTCCATTTGGGTCTGGGGGCTTTCGTTGGGCCGGGAACCTGGGAGGTACCTGCCCGGTTGCAGGTCGCGGCCCGAGAAGCACTCTCCGGCCAACGTGCCGAACGTCCAGCGACTGCTCCCAAAGCGAAGGAGCCAGGACCCAAAGACCTAGCTGGCCTGAAGGGGCCCCAGGGGGCCCCCAAGCAGCCCCTCTCCATTTGGGTCTGGGGCTTCGTTGGGCCGGGAACCTGGGAGGTACCTGCCCGGTTGCAGGTCGCGGCCCGAGAAGCACTCTCCGGCCAACGTGCCAAACGTCCAGCGACTGCTCCCAAAGCGAAGGAGCCAGGACCCAAAGACCTAGCTGGCCTGAAGGGGCCCCAGGGGGCCCCCAAGCAGCCCCTCTCCATTTGGGTCTGGGGGCTTTCGTTGGGCCGGGAACCTGGGAGGTACCTGCCCGGTTGCAGGTCGCGGCCCGAGAAGCACTCTCCGGCCAACGTGCCAAACGTCCAGCGACTGCTCCCAAAGCGAAGGAGCCAGGACCCAAAGACCTAGCTGGCCTGAAGGGGCCCCAGGGGGCCCCCAAGCAGCCCCTCTCCATTTGGGTCTGGGGGCTTTCGTTGGGCCGGGAACCTGGGAGGTACCTGCCCGGTTGCAGGTCGCGGCCCGAGAAGCACTCTCCGGCCAACGTGCCAAACGTCCAGCGACTGCTCCAAAGCGAAGGAGCCAGGACCCAAAGACCTAGCTGGCCTGAAGGGGCCCCAGGGGCCCCCAAGCAGCCCCTCTCCATTTGGGTCTGGGGGCTTTCGTTGGGCCGGGAACCTGGGAGGTACCTGCCCGGTTGCAGGTCGCGGCCCGAGAAGCACTCTCCGGCCAACGTGCCAAACGTCCAGCGACTGCTCCCAAAGCGAAGGAGCCAGGACCCAAAGACCTAGCTGGCCTGAAGGGGCCCCAGGGGGCCCCCAAGCAGCCCCTCTCCATTTGGGTCTGGGGGCTTTCGTTGGGCCGGGAACCTGGGAGGTACCTGCCCGGTTGCAGGTCACGGCCCGAGAAGCACTCTCCGGCCAACGTGCCGAACGTCCAGCGACTGCTCCCAAAGCGAAGGAGCCAGGACCCAAAGACCTAGCTGGCCTGAAGGGGCCCCAGGGGGCCCCCAAGCAGCCCCTCTCCATTTGGGTCTGGGGGCTTTCGTTGGGCCGGGAACCTGGGAGGTACCTGCCCGGTTGCAGGTCGCGGCCCGAGAAGCACTCTCCGGCCAACGTGCCGAACGTCCAGCGACTGCTCCCAAAGCGAAGGAGCCAGGACCCAAAGACCTAGCTGGCCTGAAGGGGCCCCAGGGGGCCCCCAAGCAGCCCCTCTCCATTTGGGTCTGGGGGCTTTCGTTGGGCCGGGAACCTGGGAGGTACCTGCCCGGTTGCAGGTCGCGGCCCGAGAAGCACTCTCCGGCCAACGTGCCGAACGTCCAGCGACTGCTCCCAAAGCGAAGGAGCCAGGACCCAAAGACCTAGCTGGCCTGAAGGGGCCCCAGGGGGCCCCCAAGCAGCCCCTCTCCATTTGGGTCTGGGGGCTTTCGTTGGGCCGGGAACCTGGGAGGTACCTGCCCGGTTGCAGGTCGCGGCCCGAGAAGCACTCTCCGGCCAACGTGCCGAACGTCCAGCGACTGCTCCCAAAGCGAAGGAGCCAGGACCCAAAGACCTAGCTGGCCTGAAGGGGCCCCAGGGGGCCCCCAAGCAGCCCCTCTCCATTTGGGTCTGGGGGCTTTCGTTGGGCCGGGAACCTGGGAGGTACCTGCCCGGTTGCAGGTCGCGGCCCGAGAAGCACTCTCCGGCCAACGTGCCAAACGTCCAGCGACTGCTCCCAAAGCGAAGGAGCCAGGACCCAAAGACCTAGCTGGCCTGAAGGGGCCCCAGGGGGCCCCCAAGCAGCCCCTCTCCATTTGGGTCTGGGGGCTTTCGTTGGGCCGGGAACCTGGGAGGTACCTGCCCGGTTGCAGGTCGCGGCCCGAGAAGCACTCTCCGGCCAACGTGCCAAACGTCCAGCGACTGCTCCCAAAGCGAAGGAGCCAGGACCCAAAGACCTAGCTGGCCTGAAGGGGCCCCAGGGGGCCCCCAAGCAGCCCCTCTCCATTTGGGTCTGGGGGCTTTCGTTGGGCCGGGAACCTGGGAGGTACCTGCCCGGTTGCAGGTCACGGCCCGAGAAGCACTCTCCGGCCAACGTGCCGAACGTCCAGCGACTGCTCCCAAAGCGAAGGAGC
>NW_028168529.1:0-15000 GCF_964237585.1 Gallinula chloropus | reverse complement strand
TGGGAGGTACCTGCCCGGTTGCAGGTCGCGGCCCGAGAAGCACTCTCCGGCCAACGTGCCGAACGTCCAGCGACTGCTCCCAAAGCGAAGGAGCCAGGACCCAAAGACCTAGCTGGCCTGAAGGGGCCCCAGGGGGCCCCCAAGCAGCCCCTCTCCATTTGGGTCTGGGGGCTTTCGTTGGGCCGGGAACCTGGGAGGTACCTGCCCGGTTGCAGGTCGCGGCCCGAGAAGCACTCTCCGGCCAACGTGCCAAACGTCCAGCGACTGCTCCCAAAGCGAAGGAGCCAGGACCCAAAGACCTAGCTGGCCTGAAGGGGCCCCAGGGGGCCCCCAAGCAGCCCCTCTCCATTTGGGTCTGGGGGCTTTCGTTGGGCCGGGAACCTGGGAGGTACCTGCCCGGTTGCAGGTCGCGGCCCGAGAAGCACTCTCCGGCCAACGTGCCGAACGTCCAGCGACTGCTCCCAAAGCGAAGGAGCCAGGACCCAAAGACCTAGCTGGCCTGAAGGGGCCCCAGGGGGCCCCCAAGCAGCCCCTCTCCATTTGGGTCTGGGGGCTTTCGTTGGGCCGGGAACCTGGGAGGTACCTGCCCGGTTGCAGGTCGCGGCCCGAGAAGCACTCTCCGGCCAACGTGCCGAACGTCCAGCGACTGCTCCCAAAGCGAAGGAGCCAGGACCCAAAGACCTAGCTGGCCTGAAGGGGCCCCAGGGGGTCCCCAAGCAGCCCCTCTCCATTTGGGTCTGGGGGCTTTCGTTGGGCCGGGAACCTGGGAGGTACCTGCCCGGTTGCAGGTCGCGGCCCGAGAAGCACTCTCCGGCCAACGTGCCAAACGTCCAGCGACTGCTCCCAAAGCGAAGGAGCCAGGACCCAAAGACCTAGCTGGCCTGAAGGGGCCCCAGGGGGCCCCCAAGCAGCCCCTCTCCATTTGGGTCTGGGGGCTTTCGTTGGGCTGGGAACCTGGGAGGTACCTGCCCGGTTGCAGGTCGCGGCCCGAGAAGCACTCTCCGGCCAACGTGCCGAACGTCCAGCGACTGCTCCCAAAGCGAAGGAGCCAGGACCCAAAGACCTAGCTGGCCTGAAGGGGCCCCAGGGGGCCCCCAAGCAGCCCCTCTCCATTTGGGTCTGGGGGCTTTCGTTGGGCCGGGAACCTGGGAGGTACCTGCCCGGTTGCAGGTCGCGGCCCGAGAAGTACTCTCCGGCCAACGTGCCAAACGTCCAGCAACTGCTCCCAAAGCGAAGGAGCCAGGACCCAAAGACCTAGCTGGCCTGAAGGGGCCCCAGGGGGCCCCCAAGCAGCCCCTCTCCATTTGGGTCTGGGGGCTTTCATTGGGCCGGGAACCTGGGAGGTACCTGCCCGGTTGCAGGTCGCGGCCCGAGAAGCACTCTCCGGCCAACGTGCCGAACGTCCAGCGACTGCTCCCAAAGCGAAGGAGCCAGGACCCAAAGACCTAGCTGGCCTGAAGGGGCCCCAGGGGGCCCCCAAGCAGCCCCTCTCCATTTGGGTCTGGGGGCTTTCGTTGGGCCGGGAACCTGGGAGGTACCTGCCCGGTTGCAGGTCGCGGCCCAAGAAGCACTCTCCGGCCAACGTGCCAAACGTCCAGCGACTGCTCCCAAAGCGAAGGAGCCAGGACCCAAAGACCTAGCTGGCCTGAAGGGGCCCCAGGGGGCCCCCAAGCAGCCCCTCTCCATTTGGGTCTGGGGGCTTTCGTTGGGCCGGGAACCTGGGAGGTACCTGCCCGGTTGCAGGTCGCGGCCCGAGAAGCACTCTCCGGCCAACGTGCCAAACGTCCAGCGACTGCTCCCAAAGCGAAGGAGCCAGGACCCAAAGACCTAGCTGGCCTGAAGGGGCCCCAGGGGGCCCCCAAGCAGCCCCTCTCCATTTGGGTCTGGGGGCTTTCGTTGGGCCGGGAACCTGGGAGGTACCTGCCCGGTTGCAGGTCGCGGCCCGAGAAGCACTCTCCGGCCAACGTGCCGAACGTCCAGCGACTGCTCCCAAAGCGAAGCAGCCAGGTCCCAAAGACCTAGCTGGCCTGAAGGGGCCCCAGGGGGCCCCCAAGCAGCCCCTCTCCATTTGGGTCTGGGGGCTTTCGTTGGGCCGGGAACCTGGGAGGTACCTGCCCGGTTGCAGGTCGCGGCCCGAGAAGCACTCTCCGGCCAACGTGCCAAACGTCCAGCGACTGCTCCCAAAGCGAAGGAGCCAGGACCCAAAGACCTAGCTGGCCTGAAGGGGCCCCAGGGGGCCCCCAAGCAGCCCCTCTCCATTTGGGTCTGGGGGCTTTCGTTGGGCCGGGAACCTGGGAGGTACCTGCCCGGTTGCAGGTCGCGGCCCGAGAAGCACTCTCCGGCCAACGTGCCGAACGTCCAGCAACTGCTCCCAAAGCGAAGGAGCCAGGACCCAAAGACCTAGCTGGCCTGAAGGGGCCCCAGGGGGCCCCCAAGCAGCCCCTCTCCATTTGGGTCTGGGGGCTTTCGTTGGGCCGGGAACCTGGGAGGTACCTGCCCGGTTGCAGGTCGCGGCCCGAGAAGCACTCTCCGGCCAACGTGCCAAACGTCCAGCGACTGCTCCCAAAGCGAAGGAGCCAGGACCCAAAGACCTAGCTGGCCTGAAGGGGCCCCAGGGGGCCCCCAAGCAGCCCCTCTCCATTTGGGTCTGGGGGCTTTCGTTGGGCCGGGAACCTGGGAGGTACCTGCCCGGTTGCAGGTCGCGGCCCGAGAAGCACTCTCCGGCCAACGTGCCGAACGTCCAGCGACTGCTCCCAAAGCGAAGCAGCCAGGTCCCAAAGACCTAGCTGGCCTGAAGGGGCCCCAGGGGGCCCCCAAGCAGCCCCTCTCCATTTGGGTCTGGGGGCTTTCGTTGGGCCGGGAACCTGGGAGGTACCTGCCCGGTTGCAGGTCGCGGCCCGAGAAGCACTCTCCGGCCAACGTGCCGAACGTCCAGCGACTGCTCCCAAAGCGAAGGAGCCAGGACCCAAAGACCTAGCTGGCCTGAAGGGGCCCCAGGGGGCCCCCAAGCAGCCCCTCTCCATTTGGGTCTGGGGGCTTTCGTTGGGCCGGGAACCTGGGAGGTACCTGCCCGGTTGCAGGTCGCGGCCCGAGAAGCACTCTCCGGCCAACGTGCCGAACGTCCAGCGACTGCTCCCAAAGCGAAGGAGCCAGGACCCAAAGACCTAGCTGGCCTGAAGGGGCCCCAGGGGGCCCCCAAGCAGCCCCTCTCCATTTGGGTCTGGGGGCTTTCGTTGGGCCGGGAACCTGGGAGGTACCTGCCCGGTTGCAGGTCGCGGCCCGAGAAGCACTCTCCGGCCAACGTGCCGAACGTCCAGCGACTGCTCCCAAAGCGAAGGAGCCAGGACCCAAAGACCTAGCTGGCCTGAAGGGGCCCCAGGGGGCCCCCAAGCAGCCCCTCTCCATTTGGGTCTGGGGGCTTTCGTTGGGCCGGGAACCTGGGAGGTACCTGCCCGGTTGCAGGTCGCGGCCCGAGAAGCACTCTCCGGCCAACGTGCCGAACGTCCAGCAACTGCTCCCAAAGCGAAGGAGCCAGGACCCAAAGACCTAGCTGGCCTGAAGGGGCCCCAGGGGGCGCCCAAGCAGCCCCTCTCCATTTGGGTCTGGGGGCTTTCGTTGGGCCGGGAACCTGGGAGGTACCTGCCCGGTTGCAGGTCGCGGCCCGAGAAGCACTCTCCGGCCAACGTGCCGAACGTCCAGCGACTGCTCCCAAAGCGAAGGAGCCAGGACCCAAAGACCTAGCTGGCCTGAAGGGGCCCCAGGGGGCCCCCAAGCAGCCCCTCTCCATTCGGGTCTGGGGGCTTTCGTTGGCCCGGGAACCTGGGAGGTACCTGCCCGGTTGCAGGTCGCGGCCCGAGAAGCACTCTCCGGCCAACGTGCCGAACGTCCAGCGACTGCTCCCAAAGCGAAGGAGCCAGGACCCAAAGACCTAGCTGGCCTGAAGGGGCCCCAGGGGGCCCCCAAGCAGCCCCTCTCCATTTGGGTCTGGGGGCTTTCGTTGGGCCGGGAACCTGGGAGGTACCTGCCCGGTTGCAGGTCGCGGCCCGAGAAGCACTCTCCGGCCAACGTGCCAAACGTCCAGCGACTGCTCCCAAAGCGAAGGAGCCAGGACCCAAAGACCTAGCTGGCCTGAAGGGGCCCCAGGGGGCCCCCAAGCAGCCCCTCTCCATTTGGGTCTGGGGGCTTTCGTTGGGCCGGGAACCTGGGAGGTACCTGCCCGGTTGCAGGTCGCGGCCCGAGAAGCACTCTCCGGCCAACGTGCCGAACGTCCAGCGACTGCTCCCAAAGCGAAGGAGCCAGGACCCAAAGACCTAGCTGGCCTGAAGGGGCCCCAGGGGGCCCCCAAGCAGCCCCTCTCCATTTGGGTCTGGGGGCTTTCGTTGGGCCGGGAACCTGGGAGGTACCTGCCCGGTTGCAGGTCGCGGCCCGAGAAGCACTCTCCGGCCAACGTGCCAAACGTCCAGCGACTGCTCCCAAAGCGAAGGAGCCAGGTCCCAAAGACCTAGCTGGCCTGAAGGGGCCCCAGGGGGCCCCCAAGCAGCCCCTCTCCATTTGGGTCTGGGGGCTTTCGTTGGGCCGGGAACCTGGGAGGTACCTGCCCGGTTGCAGGTCGCGGCCCGAGAAGCACTCTCCGGCCAACGTGCCAAACGTCCAGCGACTGCTCCCAAAGCGAAGGAGCCAGGACCCAAAGACCTAGCTGGCCTGAAGGGGCCCCAGGGGGCCCCCAAGCAGCCCCTCTCCATTTGGGTCTGGGGGCTTTCGTTGGGCCGGGAACCTGGGAGGTACCTGCCCGGTTGCAGGTCGCGGCCCGAGAAGCACTCTCCGGCCAACGTGCCAAACGTCCAGCGACTGCTCCCAAAGCGAAGGAGCCAGGACCCAAAGACCTAGCTGGCCTGAAGGGGCCCCAGGGGGCCCCCAAGCAGCCCCTCTCCATTTGGGTCTGGGGGCTTTCGTTGGGCCGGGAACCTGGGAGGTACCTGCCCGGTTGCAGGTCGCGGCCCGAGAAGCACTCTCCGGCCAACGTGCCGAACGTCCAGCGACTGCTCCCAAAGCGAAGGAGCCAGGACCCAAAGACCTAGCTGGCCTGAAGGGGCCCCAGGGGGCCCCCAAGCAGCCCCTCTCCATTCGGGTCTGGGGGCTTTCGTTGGCCCGGGAACCTGGGAGGTACCTGCCCGGTTGCAGGTCGCGGCCCGAGAAGCACTCTCCGGCCAACGTGCCAAACGTCCAGCGACTGCTCCCAAAGCGAAGGAGCCAGGACCCAAAGACCTAGCTGGCCTGAAGGGGCCCCAGGGGGCCCCCAAGCGGCCCCTCTCCATTTGGGTCTGGGGGCTTTCGTTGGGCCGGGAACCTGGGAGGTACCTGCCCGGTTGCAGGTAGCGGCCCGAGAAGCACTCTCCGGCCAACGTGCCGAACGTCCAGCGACTGCTCCCAAAGCGAAGGAGCCAGGACCCAAAGACCTAGCTGGCCTGAAGGGGCCCCAGGGGGCCCCCAAGCAGCCCCTCTCCATTTGGGTCTGGGGGCTTTCGTTGGGCCGGGAACCTGGGAGGTACCTGCCCGGTTGCAGGTCGCGGCCCGAGAAGCACTCTCCGGCCAACGTGCCGAACGTCCAGCGACTGCTCCCAAAGCGAAGGAGCCAGGACCCAAAGACCTAGCTGGCCTGAAGGGGCCCCAGGGGGACCCCAAGCAGCCCCTCTCCATTTGGGTCTGGGGGCTTTCGTTGGGCCGGGAACCTGGGAGGTACCTGCCCGGTTGCAGGTCGCGGCCCGAGAAGCACTCTCCGGCCAACGTGCCGAACGTCCAGCGACTGCTCCCAAAGCGAAGGAGCCAGGACCCAAAGACCTAGCTGGCCTGAAGGGGCCCCAGGGGGCCCCCAAGCAGCCCCTCTCCATTTGGGTCTGGGGGCTTTCGTTGGGCCGGGAACCTGGGAGGTACCTGCCCGGTTGCAGGTCGCGGCCCGAGAAGCACTCTCCGGCCAACGTGCCGAACGTCCAGCGACTGCTCCCAAAGCCAAGGAGCCAGGACACAAAGACCTAGCTGGCCTGAAGGGGCCCCAGGGGGCCCCCAAGCAGCCCCTCTCCATTTGGGTCTGGGGGCTTTCGTTGGGCCGGGAACCTGGGAGGTACCTGCCCGGTTGCAGGTCGCGGCCCGAGAAGCACTCTCCGGCCAACGTGCCCAACGTCCAGCGACTGCTCCCAAAGCGAAGGAGCCAGGACCCAAAGACCTAGCTGGCCTGAAGGGGCCCCAGGGGGCCCCCAAGCAGCCCCTCTCCATTTGGGTCTGGGGGCTTTCGTTGGGCCGGGAACCTGGGAGGTACCTGCCCGGTTGCAGGTCGCGGCCCGAGAAGCACTCTCCGGCCAACGTGCCGAACGTCCAGCGACTGCTCCCAAAGCGAAGGAGCCAGGACCCAAAGACCTAGCTGGCCTGAAGGGGCCCCAGGGGGCCCCCAAGCAGCCCCTCTCCATTTGGGTCTGGGGGCTTTCGTTGGGCCGGGAACCTGGGAGGTACCTGCCCGGTTGCAGGTCGCGGCCCGAGAAGCACTCTCCGGCCAACGTGCCGAACGTCCAGCGACTGCTCCCAAAGCGAAGGAGCCAGGACCCAAAGACCTAGCTGGCCTGAAGGGGCCCCAGGGGGCCCCCAAGCAGCCCCTCTCCATTTGGGTCTGGGGGCTTTCGTTGGGCCGGGAACCTGGGAGGTACCTGCCCGGTTGCAGGTCGCGGCCCGAGAAGCACTCTCCGGCCAACGTGCCAAACGTCCAGCGACTGCTCCCAAAGCGAAGGAGCCAGGACCCAAAGACCTAGCTGGCCTGAAGGGGCCCCAGGGGGCCCCCAAGCAGCCCCTCTCCATTTGGGTCTGGGGGCTTTCGTTGGGCCGGGAACCTGGGAGGTACCTGCCCGGTTGCAGGTCGCGGCCCGAGAAGCACTCTCCGGCCAACGTGCCAAATGTCCAGCGACTGCTCCCAAAGCGAAGGAGCCAGGACCCAAAGACCTAGCTGGCCTGAAGGTGCCCCAGGGGGCCCCCAAGCAGCCCCTCTCCATTTGGGTCTGGGGGCTTTCGTTGGGCCGGGAACCTGGGAGGTACCTGCCCGGTTGCAGGTCGCGGCCCGAGAAGCACTCTCCGGCCAACGTGCTGAACGTCCAGCGAATGCTCCCAAAGCGAAGCAGCCAGGTCCCAAAGACCTAGCTGGCCTGAAGGGGCCCCAGGGGGCCCCCAAGCAGCCCCTCTCCATTTGGGTCTGGGGGCATTCGTTGGGCCGGGAACCTGGGAGGTACCTGCCCGGTTGCAGGTCGCGGCCCGAGAAGCACTCTCCGGCCAACGTGCCAAACGTCCAGCGACTGCTCCCAAAGCGAAGGAGCCAGGACCCAAAGACCTAGCTGGCCTGAAGGGGCCCCAGGGGGCCCCCAAGCAGCCCCTCTCCATTTGGGTCTGGGGGCTTTCGTTGGGCCGGGAACCTGGGAGGTACCTGCCCGGTTGCAGGTCGCGGCCCGAGAAGCACTCTCCGGCCAACGTGCCAAACGTCCAGCGACTGCTCCCAAAGCGAAGGAGCCAGGACCCAAAGACCTAGCTGGCCTGAAGGGGCCCCAGGGGGCCCCCAAGCAGCCCCTCTCCATTTGGGTCTGGGGGCTTTCGTTGGGCCGGGAACCTGGGAGGTACCTGCCCGGTTGCAGGTCGCGGCCTGAGAAGCACTCTCCAGCCAACGTGCCGAACGTCCAGCGACTGCTCCCAAAGCGAAGGAGCCAGGACCCAAAGACCTAGCTGGCCTGAAGGGGCCCCAGGGGGCCCCCAAGCAGCCCCTCTCCATTTGGGTCTGGGGGCTTTCGTTGGGCCGGGAACCTGGGAGGTACCTGCCCGGTTGCAGGTCGCGGCCCGAGAAGCACTCTCCGGCCAACGTGCCAAACGTCCAGCGACTGCTCCCAAAGCGAAGGAGACAGGACCCAAAGACCTAGCTGGCCTGAAGGGGCCCCAGGGGGCCCCCAAGCAGCCCCTCTCCATTTGGGTCTGGGGGCTTTCGTTGGGCCGGGAACCTGGGAGGTACCTGCCCGGTTGCAGGTCGCGGCCCGAGAAGCACTCTCCGGCCAACGTGCCAAACGTCCAGCGACTGCTCCCAAAGCGAAGGAGCCAGGACCCAAAGACCTAGCTGGCCTGAAGGGGCCCCAGGGGGCCCCCAAGCAGCCCCTCTCCATTTGGGTCTGGGGGCTTTCGTTGGGCCGGGAACCTGGGAGGTACCTGCCCGGTTGCAGGTCGCGGCCCGAGAAGCACTCTCCGGCCAACGTGCCGAACGTCCAGCGACTGCTCCCAAAGCGAAGCAGCCAGGTCCCAAAGACCTAGCTGGCCTGAAGGGGCCCCAGGGGGCCCCCAAGCAGCCCCTCTCCATTTGGGTCTGGGGGCATTCGTTGGGCCGGGAACCTGGGAGGTACCTGCCCGGTTGCAGGTCGCGGCCCGAGAAGCACTCTCCGGCCAACGTGCCAAACGTCCAGCGACTGCTCCCAAAGCGAAGGAGCCAGGACCCAAAGACCTAGCTGGCCTGAAGGGGCCCCAGGGGGCCCCCAAGCAGCCCCTCTCCATTTGGGTCTGGGGGCTTTCGTTGGGCCGGGAACCTGGGAGGTACCTGCCCGGTTGCAGGTCGCGGCCCGAGAAGCACTCTCCGGCCAACGTGCCAAACGTCCAGCGACTGCTCCCAAAGCGAAGGAGCCAGGACCCAAAGACCTAGCTGGCCTGAAGGGGCCCCAGGGGGCCCCCAAGCAGCCCCTCTCCATTTGGGTCTGGGGGCTTTCGTTGGGCCGGGAACCTGGGAGGTACCTGCCCGGTTGCAGGTCGCGGCCCGAGAAGCACTCTCCGGCCAACGTGCCAAACGTCCAGCGACTGCTCCCAAAGCGAAGGAGCCAGGACCCAAAGACCTAGCTGGCCTGAAGGGGCCCCAGGGGGCCCCCAAGCAGCCCCTCTCCATTTGGGTCTGGGGGCTTTCGTTGGGCCGGGAACCTGGGAGGTACCTGCCCGGTTGCAGGTCGCGGCCCGAGAAGCACTCTCCGGCCAATGTGCCCAACGTCCAGCGACTGCTCCCAAAGCGAAGGAGCCAGGACCCAAAGACCTAGCTGGCCTGAAGGGGCCCCAGGGGGCCCCCAAGCAGCCCCTCTCCATTTGGGTCTGGGGGCTTTCGTTGGGCCGGGAACCTGGGAGGTACCTGCCCGGTTGCAGGTCGCGGCCCGAGAAGCACTCTCCGGCCAACGTGCCGAACGTCCAGCGACTGCTCCCAAAGCGAAGGAGCCAGGACCCAAAGACCTAGCTGGCCTGAAGGGGCCCCAGGGGGCCCCCAAGCAGCCCCTCTCCATTTGGGTCTGGGGGCTTTCGTTGGGCCGGGAACCTGGGAGGTACCTGCCCGGTTGCAGGTCGCGGCCCGAGAAGCACTCTCCGGCCAACGTGCCAAACGTCCAGCGACTGCTCCCAAAGCGAAGGAGCCAGGACCCAAAGACCTAGCTGGCCTGAAGGGGCCCCAGGGGGCCCCCAAGCAGCCCCTCTCCATTTGGGTCTGGGGGCTTTCGTTGGGCCGGGAACCTGGGAGGTACCTGCCCGGTTGCAGGTCGCGGCCCGAGAAGCACTCTCCGGCCAACGTGCCGAACGTCCAGCGACTGCTCCCAAAGCGAAGGAGCCAGGACCCAAAGACCTAGCTGGCCTGAAGGGGCCCCAGGGGGCCCCCAAGCAGCCCCTCTCCATTTGGGTCTGGGGGCTTTTGTTGGGCCGGGAACCTGGGAGGTACCTGCCCGGTTGCAGGTCGCGGCCCGAGAAGCACTCTCCGGCCAACGTGCCAAACGTCCAGCGACTGCTCCCAAAGCGAAGGAGCCAGGACCCAAAGACCTAGCTGGCCTGAAGGGGCCCCAGGGGGCCCCCAAGCAGCCCCTCTCCATTTGGGTCTGGGGGCTTTCGTTGGGCCGGGAACCTGGGAGGTACCTGCCCGGTTGCAGGTCGCGGCCCGAGAAGCACTCTCCGGCCAACGTGCCAAACGTCCAGCGACTGCTCCCAAAGCGAAGGAGACAGGACCCAAAGACCTAGCTGGCCTGAAGGGGCCCCAGGGGGCCCCCAAGCAGCCCCTCTCCATTTGGGTCTGGGGGCTTTCGTTGGGCCGGGAACCTGGGAGGTACCTGCCCGGTTGCAGGTCGCGGCCCGAGAAGCACTCTCCGGCCAACGTGCCGAACGTCCAGCGACTGCTCCCAAAGCGAAGGAGCCAGGACCCAAAGACCTAGCTGGCCTGAAGGGGCCCCAGGGGGCCCCCAAGCAGCCCCTCTCCATTTGGGTCTGGGGGCTTTCGTTGGGCCGGGAACCTGGGAGGTACCTGCCCGGTTGCAGGTCGCGGCCCGAGAAGCACTCTCCGGCCAACGTGCCAAACGTCCAGCGACTGCTCCCAAAGCGAAGGAGCCAGGACCCAAAGACCTAGCTGGCCTGAAGGGGCCCCAGGGGGCCCCCAAGCAGCCCCTCTCCATTTGGGTCTGGGGGCTTTCGTTGGGCCGGGAACCTGGGAGGTACCTGCCCGGTTGCAGGTCGCGGCCCGAGAAGCACTCTCCGGCCAACGTGCCGAACGTCCAGCGACTGCTCCCAAAGCGAAGGAGCCAGGACCCAAAGACCTAGCTGGCCTGAAGGGGCCCCAGGGGGCCCCCAAGCAGCCCCTCTCCATTTGGGTCTGGGGGCTTTCGTTGGGCCGGGAACCTGGGAGGTACCTGCCCGGTTGCAGGTCGCGGCCCGAGAAGCACTCTCCGGCCAACGTGCCGAACGTCCAGCGACTGCTCCCAAAGCGAAGGAGCCAGGACCCAAAGACCTAGCTGGCCTGAAGGGGCCCCAGGGGGCCCCCAAGCAGCCCCTCTCCATTTGGGTCTGGGGGCTTTCGTTGGGCCGGGAACCTGGGAGGTACCTGCCCGGTTGCAGGTCGCGGCCCGAGAAGCACTCTCCGGCCAACGTGCCAAACGTCCAGCGACTGCTCCCAAAGCGAAGGAGCCAGGACCCAAAGACCTAGCTGGCCTGAAGGGGCCCCAGGGGGCCCCCAAGCAGCCCCTCTCCATTTGGGTCTGGGGGCTTTCGTTGGGCCGGGAACCTGGGAGGTACCTGCCCGGTTGCAGGTCGCGGCCCGAGAAGCACTCTCCGGCCAACGTGCCGAACGTCCAGCGACTGCTCCCAAAGCGAAGGAGCCAGGACCCAAAGACCTAGCTGGCCTGAAGGGGCCCCAGGGGGCCCCCAAGCAGCCCCTCTCCATTTGGGTCTGGGGGCTTTCGTTGGGCCGGGAACCTGGGAGGTACCTGCCCGGTTGCAGGTCGCGGCCCGAGAAGCACTCTCCGGCCAACGTGCCGAACGTCCAGCGACTGCTCCCAAAGCGAAGGAGCCAGGACCCAAAGACCTAGCTGGCCTGAAGGGGCCCCAGGGGGCCCCCAAGCAGCCCCTCTCCATTTGGGTCTGGGGGCTTTCGTTGGGCCGGGAACCTGGGAGGTACCTGCCCAGTTGCAGGTCGCGGCCCGAGAAGCACTCTCCGGCCAACGTGCCAAACGTCCAGCGACTGCTCCCAAAGCGAAGGAGCCAGGACCCAAAGACCTAGCTGGCCTGAAGGGGCCCCAGGGGGCCCCCAAGCAGCCCCTCTCCATTTGGGTCTGGGGGCTTTCGTTGGGCCGGGAACCTGGGAGGTACCTGCCCGGTTGCAGGTCGCGGCCCGAGAAGCACTCTCCGGCCAACGTGCCGAACGTCCAGCGACTGCTCCCAAAGCGAAGGAGCCAGGACCCAAAGACCTAGCTGGCCTGAAGGGGCCCCAGGGGGCCCCCAAGCAGCCCCTCTCCATTTGGGTCTGGGGGCTTTCGTTGGGCCGGGAACCTGGGAGGTACCTGCCCGGTTGCAGGTCGCGGCCCGAGAAGCACTCTCCGGCCAACGTGCCAAACGTCCAGCGACTGCTCCCAAAGCGAAGGAGCCAGGACCCAAAGACCTAGCTGGCCTGAAGGGGCCCCAGGGGGCCCCCAAGCAGCCCCTCTCCATTTGGGTCTGGGGGCTTTCGTTGGGCCGGGAACCTGGGAGGTACCTGCCCGGTTGCAGGTCGCGGCCCGAGAAGCACTCTCCGGCCAACGTGCCAAACGTCCAGCGACTGCTCCCAAAGCGAAGGAGCCAGGACCCAAAGACCTAGCTGGCCTGAAGGGGCCCCAGGGGGCCCCCAAGCAGCCCCTCTCCATTTGGGTCTGGGGGCTTTCGTTGGGCCGGGAACCTGGGAGGTACCTGCCCGGTTGCAGGTCGCGGCCCGAGAAGCACTCTCCGGCCAACGTGCCGAACGTCCAGCGACTGCTCCCAAAGCGAAGGAGCCAGGACCCAAAGACCTAGCTGGCCTGAAGGGGCCCCAGGGGGCCCCCAAGCAGCCCCTCTCCATTTGGGTCTGGGGGCTTTCGTTGGGCCGGGAACCTGGGAGGTACCTGCCCGGTTGCAGGTCGCGGCCCGAGAAGCACTCTCCGGCCAACGTGCCAAACGTCCAGCGACTGCTCCCAAAGCGAAGGAGCCAGGACCCAAAGACCTAGCTGGCCTGAAGGGGCCCCAGGGGGCCCCCAAGCAGCCCCTCTCCATTTGGGTCTGGGGGCTTTCGTTGGGCCGGGAACCTGGGAGGTACCTGCCCGGTTGCAGGTCGCGGCCCGAGAAGCACTCTCCGGCCAACGTGCCGAACGTCCAGCGACTGCTCCCAAAGCGAAGGAGCCAGGACCCAAAGACCTAGCTGGCCTGAAGGGGCCCCAGGGGGCCCCCAAGCAGCCCCTCTCCATTTGGGTCTGGGGGCTTTCGTTGGGCCGGGAACCTGGGAGGTACCTGCCCGGTTGCAGGTCGCGGCCCGAGAAGCACTCTCCGGCCAACGTGCCAAACGTCCAGCGACTGCTCCCAAAGCGAAGGAGCCAGGACCCAAAGACCTAGCTGGCCTGAAGGGGCCCCAGGGGGCCCCCAAGCAGCCCCTCTCCATTTGGGTCTGGGGGCTTTCGTTGGGCCGGGAACCTGGGAGGTACCTGCCCGGTTGCAGGTCGCGGCCCGAGAAGCACTCTCCGGCCAACGTGCCAAACGTCCAGCGACTGCTCCCAAAGCGAAGGAGCCAGGACCCAAAGACCTAGCTGGCCTGAAGGGGCCCCAGGGGGCCCCCAAGCAGCCCCTCTCCATTTGGGTCTGGGGGCTTTCGTTGGGCCGGGAACCTGGGAGGTACCTGCCCGGTTGCAGGTCGCGGCCCGAGAAGCACTCTCCGGCCAACGTGCCGAACGTCCAGCGACTGCTCCCAAAGCGAAGGAGCCAGGACCCAAAGACCTAGCTGGCCTGAAGGGGCCCCAGGGGGCCCCCAAGCAGCCCCTCTCCATTTGGGTCTGGGGGCTTTCGTTGGGCCGGGAACCTGGGAGGTACCTGCCCGGTTGCAGGTCGCGGCCCGAGAAGCACTCTCCGGCCAACGTGCCAAACGTCCAGCGACTGCTCCCAAAGCGAAGGAGCCAGGACCCAAAGACCTAGCTGGCCTGAAGGGGCCCCAGGGGGCCCCCAAGCAGCCCCTCTCCATTTGGGTCTGGGGGCTTTCGTTGGGCCGGGAACCTGGGAGGTACCTGCCCGGTTGCAGGTCGCGGCCCGAGAAGCACTCTCCGGCCAACGTGCCAAACGTCCAGCGACTGCTCCCAAAGCGAAGGAGCCAGGACCCAAAGACCTAGCTGGCCTGAAGGGGCCCCAGGGGGCCCCCAAGCAGCCCCTCTCCATTTGGGTCTGGGGGCTTTCGTTGGGCCGGGAACCTGGGAGGTACCTGCCCGGTTGCAGGTCGCGGCCCGAGAAGCACTCTCCGGCCAACGTGCCAAACGTCCAGCGACTGCTCCCAAAGCGAAGGAGCCAGGACCCAAAGACCTAGCTGGCCTGAAGGGGCCCCAGGGGGCCCCCAAGCAGCCCCTCTCCATTTGGGTCTGGGGGCTTTCGTTGGGCCGGGAACCTGGGAGGTACCTGCCCGGTTGCAGGTCGCGGCCCGAGAAGCACTCTCCGGCCAACGTGCCAAACGTCCAGCGACTGCTCCCAAAGCGAAGGAGCCAGGACCCAAAGACCTAGCTGGCCTGAAGGGGCCCCAGGGGGCCCCCAAGCAGCCCCTCTCCATTTGGGTCTGGGGGCTTTCGTTGGGCCGGGAACCTGGGAGGTACCTGCCCGGTTGCAGGTCGCGGCCCGAGAAGCACTCTCCGGCCAACGTGCCAAACGTCCAGCGACTGCTCCCAAAGCGAAGGAGCCAGGACCCAAAGACCTAGCTGGCCTGAAGGGGCCCCAGGGGGCCCCCAAGCAGCCCCTCTCCATTTGGGTCTGGGGGCTTTCGTTGGGCCGGGAACCTGGGAGGTACCTGCCCGGTTGCAGGTCGCGGCCCGAGAAGCACTCTCCGGCCAACGTGCCAAACGTCCAGCGACTGCTCCCAAAGCGAAGGAGCCAGGACCCAAAGACCTAGCTGGCCTGAAGGGGCCCCAGGGGGCCCCCAAGCAGCCCCTCTCCATTTGGGTCTGGGGGCTTTCGTTGGGCCGGGAACCTGGGAGGTACCTGCCCGGTTGCAGGTCGCGGCCCGAGAAGCACTCTCCGGCCAACGTGCCAAACGTCCAGCGACTGCTCCCAAAGCGAAGGAGCCAGGACCCAAAGACCTAGCTGGCCTGAAGGGGCCCCAGGGGGCCCCCAAGCAGCCCCTCTCCATTTGGGTCTGGGGGCTTTCGTTGGGCCGGGAACCTGGGAGGTACCTGCCCGGTTGCAGGTCGCGGCCCGAGAAGCACTCTCCGGCCAACGTGCCAAACGTCCAGCGACTGCTCCCAAAGCGAAGGAGCCAGGACCCAAAGACCTAGCTGGCCTGAAGGGGCCCCAGGGGGCCCCCAAGCAGCCCCTCTCCATTTGGGTCTGGGGGCTTTCGTTGGGCCGGGAACCTGGGAGGTACCTGCCCGGTTGCAGGTCGCGGCCCGAGAAGCACTCTCCGGCCAACGTGCCGAAACGTCCAGCGACTGCTCCCAAAGCGAAGGAGCCAGGACC